>NW_023469529.1:0-5361 GCF_013731165.1 Rhagoletis pomonella | reverse complement strand
ACAGAGCCCCGTGAAGCAACTCCGGAAGAGTTGTGATGCATCAAGCAAGATTGTTGAGCATGATTTGGGGTAGGGATGGGTAAATTCGATATTCGAAGCTTCGATATTCGAATTTTAATCGAATTTTAGCTCCAAAATGCCGAATTTTTGAAATCGAACTTTGTGTTGCTAAAATTCGGATAAACTCGAATTATTCTAGAAAAAATCGAATTTCATCTTTATTTCCAAAAAATCAACTCTTCAACTTTCTTCTTTCTGACTAAATTTGCCATCACTGTGAGTGGCACTCCATTTGTCCTAGGGATGCAAGTAAAAAAATACATGATTTTCGAACTGATGCATTGGGACAAAAAATCTGTGCCTAGAAGGAACTGTTATTCCAAACTCAAATTTAAAAATTTTGTTTGTAAAAAACTAGTTTATGTTGTTGATTTTTTATTTTAAAAGTTTAGAGGCCTTTACGTTGGTGGCATGAAGCTTTTACCTGAGAAGACCCCCAGTAAAATTTCCCGGAGAATAATTTTCTAAAAAATATCAATCCTCTAACGACCTTCCAAATTTGCTTTTTGCGGGATTTCTTGAAGTAAGGGTCAAAATGAGCCTTTTAGGCGCGAGCTAATGGGTTAAAATGTTCTACAAAAATATTTCCCATGAAATTTTATTATATATGTCTTAAACTTTGATTTTGCTCAGACATTTATTTTAACTATTTTTTCGACTTTATTGAAAACTACTTAGGCCGAGACATGAAAACTTTAGTAGGCCATGAAATAAAAATACGAACTAACTTTTGCAAATCCACCGGGGGTATTATTACTGGATGGGTATACTTTCAGAGAATGTTACCAAAGTCCGGGCTGGTTTCGGCTGTCCCACAGTGTAATTTGAGTTTAACTTTTTAGACAGGTGACCACTCTCTTCAAGCACCTCAAAAATATTTTAATTGTTGCATAGTATTTTAATCACAACACTTTTTAACTATATTCGACTTTTCAAACAGGTGGCACCCCTCCTAAATGTAATTAAAAAATAAAGCTTATTCAATACCATCGATTGATACCTATAACCATATTACATATTTATGACTTGGTGTTAAATATTTAACGCAAACATCTCCGAACTCGATTAAGAAGTTTCAACTAAAAATATTTTTGGAAAATTCGAAAAAATTCGAATTAAATCGAATTTGCACCACCAAATTTCGAATGGAATAATCGAATGGTTGGGCAATGTTCGAAATTCGGAAAAAATCGAATTTCAACCCCACACTACCCATCCCTAATTTGGGGTGCCAGCAATGAACTACTTTAGTAGGTTTTGTTCTGCGGCAGTTGAGAAGTGCATAAAAAAAAATGCATACCCAATGAAGGACGAGCGAATTATTTATTAACACAGGTGCGTGTGTTTATTCGCTGCACTTTGTTTTGGCCGGGAGTGCAATACAAGTGCGTGTGGGTGTTCGCTGTTCTTTGTTTATGCGGGAAATGCATAAGTCGCTTAAACACAAGTAATATCTATATTAACTCATGAAAGTTATAATATTTGATGTAAATAATTGCTTTATTAATTCATGTAAGTTAGTTTCATAAATTTTCATATGCCTAATTGTTTCTTAATTAAGTTTAAAATTTTCTTAGATTTTGTCAATGTACAAAAAAAAAAGTCGAGTAAATATGTAATGTTTCTTGCATGCATTATTTTGATGAAATTTCATAATTTTCCCATACATTTTCGACTCTGTTACAATTTTTTCATATAAGCAATGACGTTTTTAACTCATAGAAGTTATGAGTTTTCAATAATTTTTCATATAAGTAATAACTTCATTCTTCTTCTTCTTCTTTTTTGGCGCTGTAACCGCCTAAGCGATTTTGGCGAAGTTCAGCAAAGCACGCCAGTCGTTTCTCCTCTGTGCCAACTGACGCCAATTGGAAAAGCCAAGTGAAGCCAAGTCCTTCTCCACCTGATCTTTCCATCGCAGTGGGGCCCTCCCTCTTCCTCTGCTACCACCAGCGGTTTCCGAGTTGAATACTTTCAGAGCCGGAGCGTCGGTGTCCATTCGAACGACATGACCAAGCCAGCGGAGCCGCTGTATTTTAATTCGCTGCACTATGTCCATATCGTTGTAAAGCTCATACAGCTCATCGTTCCATCGTCTGCGGTACTCGCCGTCGCCAACGCGTAAAGGACCGTAAATCTTCCGCAAAATCTTTCTCTCAAACACCCCAAGAGCCGCCTCATCGGATGTTCTCATTGTCCATGCTTCTGCGCCATATACCAGCACCGGCATGATGAGTGTCTTATAGAGCGTGGTTTTCGGACGTCGAGAGAGGACTTTACTCCTGAATTGCCTACTCAGTCCAAAGTAGCACTTGTTGGCAAGAGTGATTCTACTTTGGATTTCAATGCTGACATTATTATCGGTGTTAATGCTGGTTCCCAAGTAAACGAAATTCTCTACTTTCTCGAAATTGTAACTGTCAACAGTGACGTGGGTGCCAAGGCGCAAATGTGCTGACTGTTTGTTTGATGACAGGAGATACTTCGTCTTGTCCTCGTTTACCACCAGACCCATGCGCTTTGCTTCCCTATCCAACTTGGAAAAGGCAGCACAGACTTCGCGGTTTTTGTTACCGATGATGTCGATGTCATCGGCATAAGCCAGCAATTGCACGCTCTTGTAGTAGATTGTTCCTGAGCGGTTCAGTTCTGCAGCTCTTATTATCTTCTCCAACATCAGATTAAAGAAGTCATATGAAATGGAGTCGCCCTGTTGAGATCCCGTTTTGTGGCGAACGGCTCGGAGAGGTCCTTTCCAATTCTGACGGAGCTGGTGGTATTGCTCAACGTCATTTTACACAGCCGTATGAGTTTTGTGGGGATGCCAAATTCAGACATAGCGGCGTATAGGCAACTCCTTTTAGTGCTGTCAAAAGCGGCTTTAAAGTCGACAATTAGGTGGTGAGTGTCGATCCTTTTCTCGCGGGTCTTTTCCAAGATTTGGCGTATTGTGAATACCTGGTCTATGGTTGATTTGCCAGGTCTAAAGCCACACTGATAAGGCCCAATCAGTTCATTGACGCTGGGCTTCAGTCTTTCACCCAATACGCTCGATAAGACCTTGTAACCTATGCTTAGAAGGCTGATCCCGCGGTAGTTGGCGCGAATGGCGGGGTCACCTTTCTTGTGGATTGGGCAGAGAACACTTGAATTCCAGTCGTCGGGCATCCGTTCATCTGCCCATATTCTGCACAAGAGTTGATGCATGCACCTTATCTACTCCTCGCCGCCGTACTTGAATAGCTCAGCTGGCAGGCTGTCAGCTCCAGCGGCTTTGTTGTTTTTCAGCCGCGTTATTGCTATACGTACCTCGTCATAGTCAGGCGGTGGAACGTCGACTCCGTCATCATCGACTGCGGGCCCGGGTTCTTCTTCTCCACAATTTTCCGTGCTGCTACCATTTAGTAGGGCGGAAAAGTGTTCCCTCCATAATTTAAGTACGCTCTGGACATCAGTTACTAGGTCGCCATTATTGTTCTTACAGGAGTGCGCCCCGGTGTTTAAACCTTCCGTAAGTCGCCTAACTCTCTGGTAAAATTTTCGGGCATTCCCCCTGTCGGCCAGCATTTCAAGCTCTTCGCACTCACGTATTTCTGCCTCTCTCTTCTTGTTGCGGCAAATACGTCTCGCTTCCCTCTTCAGATCCCTATAGCGGTCCCACATAGCGCGCGTTGCGCCCGATCGCAGCGTGGCCCTGTAGGCGGCATCTTTTTTCTCTGCAGCTTCCTGACACTCCTCATCGTACCAGTTGTTCTTTCGGGCTCGCTGAAATCCGACTACTTCTTCGGCGGCGGTACTTAATGAGCGGGAAATGTGGTTCCACTGCTCGCATGTGTCGGTTTGTTGAAGAGTGCTATCTGAGAGCAAGTGTGAGAGTCGAGTAGCGAAAGCGCTGGCTGTCTGTTGTGATTGCAGCTTTTCGACGTTAAGCTTTCCTTGCATATTTGGGCGCACATTTTTTGCTGCAAAGAGGCGGGTGCGTATCCTGGCTGCAACAAGATAGTGGTCCGAGTCGATGTTTGGGCCTCGGAGTGTGCGTACGTCTAAAACACTGGAAGCGTGCCTTCCGTCTATCACAATATGATCGATTTGGTTTCTCGTTTTTCGATCCGGAGACAGCCAGGTAGCCTGATGGATATTTTTACGCTTGAACCTAGTACTGCATACTACCATGTTTCGGGCCCCGGCGAAGTCGATCAGCCTCAATCCGTTGTCGGACGTTTCGTCGTGGAGGCTGAATTTTCCGACGGTGGTTCCAAAGATCCCTTCTTTGCCCACCCTGGCATTGAAGTCGCCAAGCACGATTTGATATCATGACGGGGGCAGCGCTCGTACGTGCGCTCCAAGCGCTCATAGAAGAGATCCTTGGATGCCTCATTCTTCTGTTCCGTCGGGGCATGGGCGCAGATGAGCGAGAAGTTGAAGAATCTCGCTTTGATGCGGATTGTGGCTAGACGCTCGTCCACCGGGGTGAACGACAGTACTCGACGACGGAGTCCCTCTCCCACCACAAATCCAGCTCCGAATTTGCGCTCCTTTACATGGCAGCTGTAGTAGACGTCGCAAGGCCCCAGACATTGTTTGCCTTGCCCCGTCCAACGCATTTCTTGGATGGCGGTGATGTAAGCTTTTGTCTTTACGAGGACATCAACCAGCCGGGCAAAGGCACCTTCCCCATTAAGGATCCGGACATTCCAGGTGCATGCCCTCAAATCGTAGTCCTTTAAACATTTGACGTGGTCGTCATCATAAGGGGGGGTCTCATCCGAGGATTTGCCTTGCTTCTTCACTGGAAGTGTTTTTTACGTGGCGGGTCCCAAGCCCAGCGCACAACCCATTGCTGGGACGGGGGTGGTTTCGCAACCAAATACACGTTTATATAGCGAGCCGCTTGCTCCAAGCAGACACCCGCTTGCAGCCGCACCTACTGGTGAACAGACGCAGCAGACTTCAGTGAGCCCTTAAACCGAATAAGTCAGAGTGGCCCCACAGAAGCTCCCTCTCTTTCTGCCGTGACCCAAGGCTCCACTCGGAGTGCCCGAACGAGGACGCAAGAGTCGGTATTGAGTATAGCCATGCAACTGTAACTGCATACCCAGCGCAATGACTATACCCCATTGCACTCCAATAGCTCATAGAAATTAGCACTAGCTCATAGAAATTATAGATTTTCATATAAGTATTAAATTGATGAACCCATATAATTTCATTAATTTTTAAATATATTCATCAGTTTTCATATAAGTAATAACTGTATTAACTCATAGAAATTATAGATTTTCACCTATATCAAAATATGAG
>NW_023469528.1:0-5361 GCF_013731165.1 Rhagoletis pomonella | reverse complement strand
ATAAAAGTCATAAATAAAAATCAGTCACTGATCTTTATTTTTTAAATCATACTTATAAAAGTCATTTGTATAAGCCGTCGTAAACTTTTGTTTCCCCAACACCTTAACTGCAAACAATTTTGATGACTTTTATACGAATGATTTAAAAAAAAAATCGGTGACTGATTTATATTGATGGCTTTCATAGATAAAAGTCTTCAATAACTGTTATTTAAGACATATAATATAAAAATAAAAAATAATTGTTATTTTGAATTCATAGTACAAAAATCAAAAAAATAGTTATTTTTTAAATTTTGCATAAAAATTGCAAATAAAAATTTATTTTCAAATTTGAGTCTCGGTGAAAAAATAAATCTATTGGTATGTATCACTTAGTTGTAGAACATTTCCTTCATAGTGAATTTTTCCATGATAGTTTTCATCAATAACTGTTATGTTCGGTTCCTGAATGATATTACATGTTCAATATGCTTTGGGTCAAGGTAATTTAAGATATTTGATTTCGTCACAAATAAAAATTTTATTTTGCACATTGTGCCGCGTGGGTTCCCATTGGACAATGCCCGTTCAGGACTCCTGTTAAAACCGAATTTTAACGTTTAGCCAGCTAAAAAGGCGGTCGACTAGATAGACCATGCAGCTTTGCATGTCCGGATTTTACCCAACGCTCGCCGAGCCGACTAAAACTTCATATGTTGAGGAGCAGTCCATAGGTTGATCTAAAGGGTGCCCTGCCTAGCTGATTCATCAGCCATCTAATTTCCTGCAATGCCACTATTCTCTTCAATCTAAATCAATCCGATTTGGAAGTAATTAGAAGCGACCAAGAGAGAGGCATGAAGAATTTCCCTACCAGCTTTGTATTTTTATGAGAAGCTGTTTTTCATGGCAGAAATGCACTCGGAGGTTTGCCATTGCCTGCCGAGAGACGACCGCTGTTAAGAAAAAACCTTTTTTCTATATTTTTGCGATGTTGCTTTGACCAGGGTTTGAACCCAGGTGCTGCGGAGTGGAAGCGCTTACCACTACACCACAGCGGCCGACATTTTCCTAAGTTGGGCTAGGAATTTATGAAGTTGCTGTTGAATGTTCATATTGTTGTCTAAATATTAATAAAAATCTGCTCAGTTTCTTTTAGGTGATTACGTATTGTTAGCTACCTGATAGCTTTGAAACCGTTATAGGAATGGATGTTTTAAAAAATACTTACATTGTAATTTCAGTTTTGGTTAGAAGGCCGTATTTTGTTTCTTTAGGAAAGTTAAGTAAAAGGCGTTTTTTGGCAAATTATATGAATCGATCTTGGGAAAGCGATTTATTTTTTGACGATTTCTTCGTGCATCGATTATTTTTATTTCGACTCGAATAGATTTTTTCTTATTTCAATCTGGAATTTCTACTTCAAACTTGTACTTTATTATACTAAAATTTAACGGGCTACAAAATTGTGTACGAAATTTTTTTCTAAAAGTTCTGATTAAAAAGTTTTAAACTTTAATGAAACTTTGTCGAATTATCCAAACTTTTGTACAAAATTTGATATTCGAACTTTATCGTACCTTTTTACATTTCGTCATTGTATATTTATCGATAAAAGGTATTAACTCATATGTAGCACTTGTCAAAACAATTAAACATTAGATTTTCATATTGCACTTGCAAACATATGTACAGACATACATACCCAGTGGGAAAAGTAGTAATGCATTCCATGCATGATAAATAATCGAATGTATTTCTTACGAGTTCTCGATTATATTAATGCTATCTATGTAATCAGCATTCTAATATATTCAAAAAGTTCCAAAAGTGCATATTAAATCACATTCATTTCTCGATACTAGGTAATGCAAAATTTAATGCCCCACTTTTCTTAGGGCATCGCCCTGGGGAAAAAAATGCATTTTCGAATGTGAAAAGGCTTGTTTTACTGATTATTTTTTCGATTACCATACATTACACTTTCCCACTGGGCACCTACGTATATCCATTTGTAGTTACTTATGCTTGTTTGGGTATGCATATGTTCGACGATGAAATGATAATACAAAGTATTTATTCTTTGATGACAAGCTGATATCAAAATTATTCATACCGTTGAAATAACTTCAAAATGACTAGTCGAATTGATCAGTCAAAAAAGGCGCGAACGCTCAAATAGTAGAGAAATATACGGTCCAGACATACCAATTCACATTTTAGGGTTTAAAGCCAAATTTACCATAGAAAAATGACTCGAAAACGATTATTTAAAGTTAGATTTGAATACTTTGTATTTAAAATAAAAAAAAAATATATATCAAACAAAATTAATCCAAATTAGTTATGTATTAGGTATGTATATCAAACAATTTTTAAATTTAAAAAAAAATTTTCTTGATTCGCTTAATATGATCAGACATCAACTGCTCAAAGAACTCGACATCAGTCAAATTGCTGCACACTCTGCAATCAGACTCAGCAAGTCAGGCTGTTGGAGAACGCTGCCTTGATGTTGTCAAAGGGGAGGGGTCGAAAGTTTTACGCCGAAATTCACTTGGAGATTTGCCATTGCCTTGTTTAGGTTTTATTTTTTGATGTTGGCCGGAAACTGGGCTCGAATCCAGGTCCTGCGGAATGGTCGCGCACACTGCTAACCACTACACCACAGCGGCCGCCCCTAATACACATATCAATTTAAAGGCGCTAATCGATTAATTAGTAATACATTCATACTTACGTATCTCGAATGAAACCATTAGTACATTCATACATACATACATACATACATACATACATACATATGTACATATGTAGATACGCTTGCACGCGTTTTTGTATGCAAAGATAAAACTGAATCATTTCTTAATACATATTAAGATTATTTTTCGATAAAATCACAAGGTTGTCAAACACGAACCAATTTGAATCATTTATCACCATATTTTTTTTCTTGAAGCGTTTACTTGGTAACTTATTTATTAGAGCCGTCTGTGGCGGCTTTTATGGTACTACTGTGCGTAAACATTACTTGTGAATCAAAAACATAATTTATTAAGATTAGATGCTACAAAGTTTACAGAACTCAATGCCAACTATATACCCTGCAGCAATTCAGACTCACCCTAACTTAGCCCTCAGATGGTCCCTATTGTTTCCAGCACTAGTCCCTCATAATTCCCCTGCCAATGGTTTCAACTGTCATGTTTAGCATTGGCGTGTCATGCCCATGCTGGTATATGGCGCAGAAGCATGGACAATGACAACATCCGATGAGGCGGCTCTTGGAGTGTTTGAGAGAAAGATTTTGCGGAAGATTTACGGGCCTTTACGCGTTGGCGACGGCAAGTACCGCAGACGATGGAACGATGAACTGTATGAGCTTTACAACGATATGGACATAGTGCAGCGAATTAAAATACAGCGGCTTCGCTGGATTGGCCATGTCAACTCGGAGCCCGCTGGTGGTAGCAGAGGAAGAGGGAGGCCCCCACTGCGATGGAAAGATCAGGTGGAGAAGGACTTGGCTTCACTTGGCGTTTCCAATTGGCGTCAGTTGGCACAGAGGAGAAACGACTGGCGTGCTTTGCTAAACTCGGCCAAAATCGCTTAGGCGGTTACAGCGCCAAAGAATAAGAAGAAGAAGTGTCATTGGAAAAGGACCAGTCCATTCAACACTGACCGCAAGATAGTCCTGGACTAGTCAAATTTTGGAGATTTTTTTCGTTGGAGTAAGATTTCATTCTGCACTTCACAGATGCTTTTTCATAATTCGATTTTGTTGCCTTTGACGGAATTTCAACCCGGACCCTCCTGAAAGCTAACAAATAGTGGCGAGCATCTCTGCGCACTTAGCAACAGCCACGCATGTAAATGTGTGTTCAAATGTTCACCTTTCATCAAGGCCAGACCAAGCGATTGGGACATTTACAAGATGGTGTTCTTTAATTTTTTTTATTGAATTGCAAGACAACACCACTCTGTCACTGCCAAACTGTACTTTTCGTCTAACTCTAGACCGATTCCTTGGGGACTGGTTGAAGGCTGGCATTTTCGATGCAAGCAAATGTCCAACTCTGACCAGTCAAATTTTAACTAGTGAAGTACTGGTCCTTTACGGAAAATTTGCCGCCTTATTGCTGCAGGGTAGGTTAATATGTATATTTTAACACAAGTATGTATTACACAAAGAGAAAACTCTAAATACGTAAATAGTATGTGAAGCCATCAAAGATCCCAATACTTGGGGGAATTATTCATAGCCAAGCATTCATATGAATTTCAAATTTAAAATATTGAATATTTCGACTACTGAGTTTTAAAATTCATCAATCTTTGTCAGTAACAAAGAGAATATATTCCGACGTCTCATCGTCTTCGAGGCAGAGCCGGTACTCTAACTCGTTGATCACACCTATTCTGTGCAAGTGAAATCGTAGTCGATTGTGACCAGTCAGGTGCGCATGTCATTTACTAATACCACCACCACCGCTCACCAGTAGTTAACGCGTTCAGAGTGTACCCACTTAGTAATTATCGTTCTGGCATAGAAGAAACCGACACCACAGGATGATTCAGCTCCCAGGTTCTTCTCCACTTGGTACTTCCAGCGCACCAGCTTTCGCTGCTTCCACCAGCTGGTATCACATCAAATAGTTTCAGGGTCGGGTCTTCTGAATTCGTTCGCCCGGCATGACCTAGCCAGCACAACCGCTGCACATATGGATTTTATTTCGCTGAACTACATGTAGTCATCGTTCCATCGTCTGCGGTTTTCGACATTCCTATATCTTCCGGTGCACTTTTCACTCGAAGAAGTAGTCACTGAGATCACTAAGGATATATAAGACTTTACTTTTCAATTGCCTAGTTAGTCCAAAGACACATAAACATATGTGTTCACAGAGTACATACTTAATTCAATAAAATTTGAATAGATTTATCATTAGGCAAGCTTTCACTACTTAGAACAATACATGAAATCTGATAAGCTTTTCTAAAGTTTCCCAAAATAAGAGCTTTTATGGTTTTTGCGTTACTGGACCTTTTTGCAATATTTCGACTACATATTTATTTGATTTCTAGGTATTTGGATATATCCATTCATGGAAATACATTTTTTTATCAGTCATAAATAATCAGGCTATGGAATGCATTATTTGACCAAAATATGGAGGTAATAAGAATTTAACGATAGCTATTAAGCAGCAATTATTGCTTGTGATTATTGATAAATTATGGGTAATACATACCACATTTATCAAAATTTTAAACCGACTTTTTTTTTTATCTGGTATGCAGTTTTATTGCCCATTCAATTTTAGTATAATAATGTGTAAATTTGGAGTAGATAACGTTGATTTCGTTTCTGCGAAAAAA
>NW_023469527.1:0-5361 GCF_013731165.1 Rhagoletis pomonella | reverse complement strand
TAGCTACCAAGAACAAGAACAAGAATAATGAAAGTGCGGAGATGTGTAGCCATTCGCTGCTGCTTCCGGCGTAGCCTATTTACTTGACATTGTGCGGAAGTTGGGGCAATACTTATCATATTCTTATTTGACGTTGTCTGCAGTTGATATAAATACATACTTCTAACTGAACTATTTATGTTTACTTGTGATAAAATATATCTATTTATGTACATTAGAGTGCATCACCAAGAAAAGTAGCGGTTTTCAGCCGGAATTATAACATCTATTATAATCTAAGACAGCCGCTGAAATATTTTGGAAAAATATTAAAATTTTTGCTATACCGATTTAAAATACCTGCAAAAATCTCATTACATACTTTGAATCCGTCGATAAAATTTTTAAAAATTTTGTATGCAAACCTTTTATGCTTTAACTCTTCTATCGGTATTTAAGAAAAAATTATTTAAAACAAAATTTTATTTATAAAAAATCGATTTTTGAGGTTGAAAATACCTCCAGCTCACATAAATATTTTGAAATATAAATTTTATACTTAATTCCAATCGAAAAAAAGAATATATTTTTTGTGTGGAGAGTGATGCACCCTAATGTACATATATGCTGAGTTGAAGGAATATTGGCTGATTTCCATTGTTAGAAGAAACCCTGTTTATTGTCGAGTAAAAGTATGTGAATTAAATTTTCTAGACTTCAACAGGGAAGAAAGAAGAAGTGTGGTGTGGAGATGTGGTGATCTCCGAAATAGCTGCTATAATTTCTACCGCTTAGACTTTGTTGCTTTTTAAATTTTTCCTAATAAACAATCGTGGTACAAAGCTCAATAAAAATATTAAAAATAAAATGTTAATAAGCCACAATAACATTGACAAGCAGTTTCATTGGCGGGGAATCAATGTATTGTCAGAAAAGTGGAAAAAAGTCGTAGCTAGCGGTGAACAATACTTTCAATAAAATATTTGCACATTAAATATTTTAAATATGGAGAAAAAATATTTTAAAATTTACTTGTATACCACAAAATGTTGTATGTGAGGAAGCTTTCGTAATTAAATAATATAATTAAAAAAATATATTTCAACCTCATTTCTGTAAAAAAATGTGGTCTCAAATTGCACAATTAAATTTTATATTAACTCGCTCCATTTAATTTGCTGTTAATTAATTAATGTTGAATAACTCAGTGTGCATTTGAGTAGCGTTGAGTTTGTGTGCTTGTTTAATTAAAAATGTATCTGTATTAAATGAGCATTGTTCTATCAGCTTTCCTGTTTTTAAAAATTGAAAATTTGCAAACTCACCTGGCAATGAGATTAATAATCCGAAACCCAGCGTCAGCCACGTGATGGTAGTAAGCGTTATGGCAGCGGTGTGGTAGCTGCTTGCTTTTAGGAAATGCATTATTGCCACAACCAAATACATTTGCTGCACACGGAATCCAATTTACACAAAGTAATTAAATTTAATTGAAAATCGTTGAACGATTTTAGTTGATTGGCTATGAGTGATAACTGTAAACGAAACTAAATGCACCACTCGATGGTCCCGAGTTTAAGGAGAAAAGGTTAGTTGCCGTACAACGCGCACTTCTTCTATGTTGCGTATACGACGTGGCGCACAATTTCACGTAAAATGTTTTATGTAAATTACCCGAAATTATTATTCAATTGACTTCGCTTCGCTTAACTTTGAAAGCGCTTTTAGAGTTTAAGTTTTTTTACCATTAAAATTTGTTGTGAATATTTAGTATGTATTGAGTTATGATCTAATAGAACGAGTTAAGCTAGTGGGCTGACTACGTTAAGCATCTTGCGCGCGGTTTATGCCTGAAGGCTACAAATGCCATTGTAAGTTGCAAACGTTTGTTGCATGCTGCAGCACAATATCTACTTATTCACACTCACTATTATCAAATTTGTGTGGTGTCTTTATAGTCACCTGAAGATTATTTGCACAGTGATTTTTTTTTTGTTTTGCTGCAGTCGTTGACCCTTCCCAGCTGCTGTTCGCTGCCTTTTTATGTTTTTTTGAAATATTTTATTCGATTATATTCTTCACCGCTGACGCCAAGGTCCTTCTATTGGCTGTCCCTGTCGCACTCTAAGACTGAAAAAACAAACTTCGCTTCTATTCTTTGCACTGAAGCTGCACTAAAAGTTGTGTGTTTGTCCTTTTTTTTTGTGAATGGAAATGCGATGATATTCGCAAGAAGGAAGAAGTTCTCAAGTTGCCATAAAAGGTCTTTATGTTTTCCTATTACTCTTCTTTCGCGCTATGTCGATCCTCCACCACTCGGAACTCAGCACTCGCCACTTTTCACCTTTTTTGCTTTGCTCGGTCGGTTGCACTTTTTTCGATTGCTTGTCGGCGCCTACCCTTTTTGCTGGTCTTACTCTTCGTATTGGTGTTTTTTTTTTTTGTGGATGATGTTGCCGTTGTTGCTGGCTGTGTTGTTGATGTTGCAGTTGCAGTTTCGCCCGCCGCTACAGTTTTGTTATCGTTCAAGTGTTTTTGGTTGTTGTTGCAACTGTTATTGCACTTAAACGTCTCTTTGAGTGTTTTCGCCTGTTTTCCTCAATTGCTTGCCTTTTGCACGCATTCTCTGTGTACCTCACCTTCTACTTCCTCTCTCCTCTTTCTACGATTTTTTCAAAGTTGTTTACCACACTTTAGTTCTGCACTCTTTAGCTCTCTTTTCCTCACGGTTTACCCTATTTAACGGTGTTTGTGGTTTTTCTGCCGTTTTGATTTTTTATGCCAATAAACTTTGTAGTGTTGCCGGCTTTTAGACGCGCTGTGGCTTTAACTGTTGCTTCCCTTCCGCTTTCGCTTGTCTGCCTTTCGTTGGGTACAGCTCACTTAGTACTTAGGCTGAGCGGCAAAAAGAGAATGCATTTGTTTCTGTTGTTCGAATGCATGTGTGCGTGCGCTGGCCGTGTAGGTGTGAATGTGGCAATGTGAGTGGTATATTGCTCCTCCGTGCGTTATTGCCGAGCGCAACTAAGCGTGCCGCAGCAAAACGCTTTGTTCAACTGTAGTTCACTAGACCAAGAGTGCAGAGCGCTTTGGCGCTGAACTTGTTGTCGCCCGTTACAAATGCGCATTTTGTCTAACTCGCAAAGTTTTCAATCCCGAAACGCATAGGGAATTTATTTAAATTTAAAAAAGTATGCTAATATATTTTGTTTACGTAGGCTTTGCAACGAGTGTTTAAGTTCATGAAATGTAGTATTCGCTTATTATAATATTTATGTTAGTTTTTGTTGTTGTTATAAAAATTTGATAAAAATCACTACCGAATAAGTAATGCGTATGACTCGTGCGCCATTATTTTTACTCGATTCAAGTAATCAGCAATTTTAGCTCAGCAAAGATCTGATCTGTAAAGAAAAAAAAGGAATTAGGTTTTAAAATTATCAAAAAATAAAATAACCACGGATTTTAAGTTAAGCCAACAGAGAAACAATTAAATTTATAAAAAATGTACAGGACTTTAAAGGCTTTATATGTCGAAAATTTTACTGAAAACGGCTGTTTAGAAAGCTTTTTAAATCCACTTTATCATTTATAAATATGACCATAAGAATTTAATAAAAAATAACAAGAAAAAAAAATAAAAAAAAATTATAACACAAAATTTGTATAGACTTCAGATCCTTACTTCAGAATGAGATTTGAGACATTAGCATATAGAGTAGACTTAAAAGTTTCAGCCTTGGATATCTTAGATAGACTACGATGTTCTGAATTTTACCAAAGACGAAGCCTTTACTATTTGTTATACCTTACTGAAGTTTAAAAATTTGGAATCTTTAGGGATTTTTATAGAGTTTAGAAACTTTCTTAAGCGCCAAATGAAATCAAACCAACAGAACCAGTAATAGATATTTTACAAAGTTTACCTTATGCCAATATATATTTTTCATTAAAGTACGCCCTTACCTTTTATTTAGAGCTAACTTAATGCAGTGGAATGGTTCATAAAATATTAAATGATTTTATCTATGTAATAACCTCTAGACACACAATGTTAAATGAGGTAACCAGACAAATTTAAGGCCATTGAAATTTTCTTAGTGCCCCAATGGACACCTTAAAAGCCAATAAGACCACAAATAAAATGTGAACGCAATTTGGCAAAGCTAACAGAAACCAATGCCACAAAATAAGGTAATGGTAAGGAAGAAAAAGCACACAAAAAGCACACAATAGTTAGCCAATATGTATCTTATTTGGCTTTGTAACAGGAGCAGCTGCAAATCGAGAATGGGTAACAATATCATTTCACATGTGCATGTTTGCTTAAGTAAATGCGTAAGCATAGACGAGGCGAATAGACCGTTTCTCCTTGCTGGTAAAACATTACATTAGATGCCATTTTAGAGCAGAAAAAAGTGTGTGTATGCATGTAAATATATTTACTGAAATGAAAGTGCTTACCACAAACAAGAAACCACATATCTACACATTTTAGGAGACGCAAAATTAAATATTAGTACTATTTTATATCCACTAAGGGACTGCAACAGATGTGTACCGACGCCCATATACACAAATATTCATTTGAAATTTATTTAGACACAAATGGTTGCACACACAAACATACAAATATTTACATTAATACCCAGCAAGGAATTCAGCAAACTCAATGTTGAGTGCCTTAATATGTATGTAGACAGACTTGGATTATATAAATATGGATCAAAAAAAGGAGAGGTTTAAGGTTCCAATCGATTTTAAATTTAAACTGATTTCTAATTTCTAAAACTCTTTCTCTTGGGGGAACTGAAAAAACAAAAACCAAATATTTAGCTCTACCTTTTTTGGAATAAATAAATAAAAATCTGATTCTTGACTAAAATATTTTTTAAAGTAATATTTCGGTTATTTCAACCGATTCAATACTGAAGAAATCAAATTTTTTAATTTCACCAGGCTAGTTTAGTGTTTTTTTTTTCAATCACACACACTAAATTTACTTTATATTTTTAAATGTACTTATCTCGTTTTAAAATTTTTTTTCGTGTTTGATGATACGTTGAGCAATAACAAATAGATTTTGTTTAACCCTAAACCAGTACTAATAATTTTAATACGAGTATATTCTAGTTTTATTGAGTGTTTCAAAGTGTTAGATATTTGATGGGCAGAGAATTCTTTGGCCGAAAGATTTGTTTGTGTTTCTTGTAGCATTTCATTTCCAGCTGACACGCATAGAAATTATGCTCTTGACCAATCACACATATTCGTACACAAACACTAGCCAGTCCAATCAGGGGGAAAAAAACATCTTTAGTTCTCTAACCTCTCGGCCTAAGTCAATGCTTTATCATTAGTAAAACAAGCGATTTCCCTTTG
>NW_023469526.1:0-5361 GCF_013731165.1 Rhagoletis pomonella | reverse complement strand
AAAAAAACGTTTCTGTTTTCAGAAATTAAAATGAAATACATACATACATACATATTTTTTTCATATACAGAATATAAAAAAGAAAATAAGCATTTTCCAAAGCAAACTCTTTTAACGAGCAAAATTAATTTTTTTGAGTAATCATATTTCAAGTAACTCGATTAATCATCGTTTTGAGTAATCAAAATCTTGATTACTCGAGTAATTGATTAACCGAATAACTGATTAACCAACTTGCTCGAGTAATCGAATAATCGCACAGCCCTAATTATTTGTGTTCTGCTTTGCGCTACATCAGTGTTGGTATTTTTGGTACAATTGTACTCTTTTGATACAATTTCGTTTACTACGCAGTACTTTTTAGTACAATTTTGTGATGAATACTATAAATATATACGTAGCTCTGAAAACTCACTGCGGCAATTTTTTGTTAATTTTTGTCTTCGCCTTCTCGTTTTTGCCATTGTAGGTTTTGAAATAACCACTATAACATAGCAAAAGGTGTGCTATCAACCTCACATTCCTAGGAAAGTTTTGAAAGAATATTTTCGATACTAAATCTTATTAAAACAAAATGTCGAAATCAGCTTCATATAGTTAGAAACAGTGTCATCGTTAATTCTTTATGTTCTTAAATATCATAACTTCACGACACTCATATATTGACTAGAGTTGACTATTTATTCTATTATTTTTTAATTCTAATTATTTGTTTATAAAAATATAGTTAATTCCTTAACAAAAGCTGTATGAAAATAAGTTTAAATCTTTGAACAACATTAAAAAATCGACAAACTTTCGTAAAAATTTCGAGCTTTCTATTTCGATTTTAGTATAATAAAGTGCAAGTTTAAAGTAGCTGGAATTTACCGTCAATGTCATATTATCTAAACGCGATTTGTTTTAACGAAGAAAATGAACAAACGGAATTCTCAAAACGTGTTTTTCTTGGAAATCTAGTTAAAAGCCCGAAATTTTTACGAAAATTTGTTGATTTTTTTAATGTTGCGCAAAAATTGAACCTTGGGGTTTCATTAAAGTAAAAACTGCAGAGTCGTAAAGTTGTGATAAGCACTTGAAATACTAAAAATAAAATGTCAAACTTTAGTACGGAATTCAAAGAGGATGTTTCTTTTATCCTTGCATAATAACTTAAAAAAATTTGTTGTTAAGAAGTGTACCTTAAAATATGTGCATACACATTTATGTTCAAAGTGTAAAATGTACCTACAAAAACTTTCCCATGAATACCATCAAATCATTGATCTTGAAGGGAATCTATGTATGCATGTACTAAGAAATATATGAGCTGTAACGACCGCTATTTATATGTATATTCATTGCTTGTATTTTATATCACTTGATAGCATACGGTTCTATGTTTTACGTCTAAACTCCTTGTAATGTCATGTAAAATGCAACTCTGTTTAGCTTATAAGAGAACTCTAAAACGCATCACTGACGATCAGCATCGTAAGGATCGCCTATAAATACTCGTGCTAGCATTGTAAAACTTTACTTTTCGTCTTTGCGTCGGTTAAGTTGGTTCGTCCAATATTGCTTCAGACAACTAACTTCAATAAAGACAATTTAGTATACACAGATTAGCGCCTCTCGTCCGGATTATCGGATAGGTCCATCAAGACGCGTAGTCGCGGTCACTACAAAAGATTAAGGAATTGGTGTGACTGGCCAATCCTATGACATTTTGTTGAAGGAACGGCAAGTCATACTCTTCATTGGCGCACAACACAGTGGCCTCGAATCTCGCCGACGAACCGACAAGCGTGCACAAAATGGCGACATTCTCGCCCGAACCATTTTCACAAATACTGGAAGCGATTTCCAGCGGCGGTAAAAACGGTTCTTTTACACAATGCACGTCGCGCTTTACAGGACAATGGGATCCAGTAGCGGTAGAGGAATTTGTTGCTGCTATAACAGTCTTCAAAGACATCGAGAAAATTCCTGATGCTGATGCGCTACGCGGTATGCCACTTTTACTCGAGGATTATGCAGCGACTTGGTGGATAGGTGTGAAAGAATCCGTGTCAACATTCACCGACGCCATAGAGTTAAAACGAGCGACATTTTCTCCTCCAACGCCTGATTGGAAAACTTAATTAAGTGTTTTTGAACATAAGCAACAAATGCGCGAAGCCTCCGATAGCTTTATTTGCAAGAAGCGGTTGTTGTTTTCACAATTGAAAGATCGTCAGCGAAGGGGTGCAACTCAATATGATATACGGCCTCCTGTCAGTGCAGATAAGAGAGCGCGTTTGCCAGCGCAAACTTGAAGAAAAGATTGTGGAAAAAGGGGTGTGTTTTCCAGGATGTCATGGCTGACGTCACGTTGGCAGATGGAAGCACTACCGCGCAAAAAGTGTTATCAACCATTTGCGACATTACAATCGGCCATAGAGTTCGGAAAATACGGATGATATCTCTTTCAAATGCTACGAAGAGTCGTACCCTGATTGGAGCGGACTTTTTGTGGTGAACATGGACCAACGCTACTGGTACTTCGAAGACGAGCCCAAGGTAAAATTCGAATTCGCCAAGCCAAGTGTAAGTGGTCTGCCGTCAGCTATAGACATAGCGGGCGCACATGTGGTAACATGCAACCGGCTATCGCCTCGTACTAAAGCGGTAAACGAGTACTCAAACTTCGTTCGCTACGTTATGAGGAGTGGCACTAACATCGACGATGCCCTTTCCCCAGAAATATCTCCTGAAAGAAACTTTGGACCAGCAGTAAAAGAGAAACGCTCACATTCAAACGACTACTCTCCACACTCAGTGCAGCAAATTTTCAAAAGTTCAGTACCGGTTGGTGAATCTACGCCCGAAAACTCCTCCCGTCTGTTTGGGCCTCCATTTTGCAAAGAAAATGTTTCCCCTTTGAACTGTCTTGAGTTGAGTCCACCAACTCAGATAGCTGGTTGCGAACTCACGCTTGAACAGCGTAGAGATTTGGACAAGCTGTTGCTCGAACATAACGAAGTATTCGAAGAGTCAACATTTGCAACACCGTTTGCCACACATAGCATCGATACGCGTGAGCATTTACCGATTTCTTCGCCACCATATCGTCTACCACCGCAGCGGAAGACTTTCTTGAGACAAGAAATAAACGAAATGCTCAGGACTGGAGTAATAGTAGAGTGCGAATCGCCATGGGCAGCTCCTGTAGTTATCGTACCCAAGAAGACAGGCGATCTGCGCATTTGCATCGATTAACGAGAACTAAACGCCATCACCAAGCCGGAACGGTATCTTCTTCCACAGATTGATGACTTGCTAAATGAAGCTAAAGTTACCAATTTCATGTCGACATTGGATCTGCAGGCTGGCTACTAGCAAATCGGCGTGAAGGAAGACCATAATAAAACTGCGTTCGTCACACAGTTTCAGCGACTAATCGATCGGCTCAAAGCATCTCTAAGTAACTTAACAATATTTACATATTTGGACAACATAATCCTACGTTCAAGGAACTTCGAAGAGCACCTTGAAGAACTTAGTAGACTTTTCAACCGTATACAACAATTCGGTCTCAAGATCAATAAAGACAAATGTCGGTTTGCATGTCGCGAAGTGATATATTTGGGACACATCCTGTCACCAGATGGCATAAGAGTGGATCCCCAAGAGGTCACAGCAATATCTCTGCGCAAGCCTCCTAAAAATGTTAAGTTGTTATCCTTTCTACAGTCATGTTCCTGGTACAGACGCTTTGTACCCTAATTCGCAGATATCGCAAAACCGCTTTCGCAACTGACGAAAAAGAATGCCACTTGGGTTTGGGAAGATGAGCAGCAAGCTGCGTTTGATGAGCTGAAACAGCTGTTGGTTACGTCACCCATCCTAAAGCAAGTCGACGAAAACCTGCCATTCGCCATTAAAACATATGCCAGTGGTTACACCCTAGAGGCAGTTTTGATCCAGGGGGAGGGTTCAGATGAACACCCCATAGCATATGCCAGCAGGCTCTTGACAAAAGCAGAGCAAAACTATTCTACGATTGAAAGGGAAGCTCTTGCCATCGTATGGGCTGTCCAAAAGTACCGTGGCTACATTGAGGGATCCGAAGTAACACTAATCACGGACCACCGGCCGCTTAAATGGTTGATGACGTTAAAATCACCAACTGGACGCCTAGCTCGATGGGCATTGCTCTTACAACCTTACAACTTGCACATCGACTATAAGCTAGGGAAGACAAATGTTGTGCCTGACATGTTTTCAAGGCCACCTTGTGAAGCCAGACATGACTCCGAAGAATCCTGCCATATATGCTCGTTCGCTGTTGATTTTCCGCGACGAGGAGCAAAGGAAATCTGCGACAGCTAACTTAGTGACTCCAACCTAAAAGCTGTTATCGAGTGCTTCGAGGAAAAGACCGATGATGCTGCGCATTAGGCCAAGAGAGGATTCACAATGAACTACGGCGAACTTTACTGCTACAATGATGAAGACAGCGAAGACGGACAGCTAGTTGTTCCCGAATCCGAGCGTCCAGCAATTTTGAATCACTACCACAACAAAGACACGGCGGGTCATTATGGAATCGACCGAACTTTGTCCAAGATAACATCGCGTTATTATTGGCCAGGAATTCGGAAAGATGTCGAGAACCTTGTCAAGCATTGTGTTGATTGCCAGCGCTACAAGGCAACAAACCTGAAGCCGATGGGCCTATACCAGACTACTTCTAGCAAACAGCGATTTGAAGCCTTAGCCATCGACTAGTTCGGACCATTGCCATCCGATACGAATGAGATGCAGTGGATTTACATAGTGGCAGATGTTGCAAGCCGCTGGGTGGTACTTTTTCCATTGAAAGAAGCTTCCGCTGAAACTTGTGCGAAAACGCTCATCGACGAAGTATTTTTGCGCTATGGAGTCCCAAGGCGAATCATTAGCGACAACGGTGTACAATTCGTGTCAGCGGTAATGCAAAAACTTGCCTTCTGTCTGGATATACGCCAAGTATTCACGCCAGTTTACCATCCACAAGCGAATCCTGTAGAGAGGAAGAATCGCGACCTGAAGACGCGGTTGTCAATTCTGGTGGGCAGACAATACCGCAACTAGGCAGAGAAGTTGCCGGCAATACGCTTCGCCATGAATACGACACGCTGTCAAAGTACCGGGTATACTGCCGCATACCTCACATTTGGGCGTGAGTTAATAACGATCGATGACGTCCAGCACGATTTGAGAGCTCTTATCCATTCAGAGAACTTCATTGCAGAAAGCACACCGTATCTAAGCACTCTCGCGGAGGTTTTCCAAGCTGCGAGAGAATGCGAATGCAAACAGCAAGATGCTAATAAAGGCATCACCAATCCACAACGA
>NW_023469525.1:0-5361 GCF_013731165.1 Rhagoletis pomonella | reverse complement strand
TTAACAAAAAAATACCATGAAAAATATTTTGAATATTGCAAAAAAAAATCGATGCAAAATATTTTTGTAAGTGACTGTATTTGGTACAGCAGTAACTGCCTATGTAACTATTTAAAATTTTTTGAATCACGGTTTGAGATCAATTTAAGATATTATCAGTATATTTAAGTAATAATAAAAAAGTGAACACATTTAAGTAAACAATAAATATATAAGTGCATCACCTATTCCATTTCGAAAGAAGCAAAATTATTCCTTCTTTTGATGGTAATGCGATCTTAAAAAAATTATAGCATTAAGGGTTGCAAAAAATTCTTAATTTGCCCTTGAGAAGGGATATTTGTGATAAAAATTTAATTGGCTAACAAAAAAATTGTTTCCAGCAATCCCGGCATATTCGGTACTTAAAAAAGACCGGGATCCCGGGATCCCGAAATCCCGGGATCCCGGGATTGACATCCCTAGTATGTATACATACAAAAATGTTGATTGAGATTAACAAAATTAAAATTTGTATAACACGGAAGCGTGGCAGTCCTGATGGAAAATATTTTCTGACCAAAGTTCTCAACAATACCTTTCATTTGATATCCATATTGCGATGTTTTAGATAAATTGTGTAGAATCGAAAATAAGTGGCAACCTTACACTATTATCCTAAGACATAACATTTTGTGTATAGGGAAAGCATTGTTTAAGAATCTTCTATTGGTAGCCATGAATAGTAATATTTTACCTTTTTTTCTAAACAAAAATATAAATAAATGTGCGGTTCAAAATAGGTGGCGACCTTATTAAAAATATTTTTAAATTAGGGATCTTTAAAATGCCTTCCATTTGATACCCATATTATGATGTTTTAATTAATTTTTAACAAATTTCAACGAGTCTTCTCGGAGATATTGCCTATTCAGATAACATTAAAATCCAAAACATTATCTATGTACAAAATTTGATCAAAATCGTTAGAGCCGTTTTCGAGAACCCTATGGATATATATACATATATACAAGAATTGCTCAATGTAATAAGATAAAAAATGGAAAAGTTACTAATTTTTAATAATGTTTTTTTTTTAGTACTTCAATTAAAAAATTGGTACATTGTATTTAAGAAAGAGTAATTTTGCTGCCTTTTCGGGTTACATCCTGATTCCTAACCTGCGCCACTGAATAACTACTCGCTCGAGGCGATAAACTTGAAAAACTTGAAACTTGACAAAATTGTAAATTCTTTTCGTTTGCCGCTGCTCCAGTTGAGAGGACTTTCAGTTATGTTTCTTTTTTTATTGCGGTGCAATAAAGTTCCTTTTTGGGAATTGCATCGGGGCTGCAAATGTCGGATGTATCCTCCTGACCTTCATCTTCACAATCTAGCATCATTGCAAGATCGTTGTTTAAACGCCGTTGTGTTCCAATTTGGAGTATCAATTCTTTTGATAGTTTCAGAATTTGGAGAACCTGTTACGTCATCAGCGTGTTTCGATTTCAGTTTTTGTACTTAAATTTTAATCCTGTCTTCTGTGACTGGCTTGAAAAATGTGCGCTTATAGCGAGGTGTGAATAGGTGGATATGGCAAATAAATTGTTAGTTTCTAGGAATGAAAACTTCGAAGAAAATTCTGTTTTGAACGTCGTGGCTGCCAGCAGAAATAGTATAAAATCTTGTTATTTTGTTGAAAAGGTACCCCGTTTTTTATAATAATTTGAATTATGGAATCACGGACGATAAAGGTCTCAGATTTGCTTAGTTCTCGGGTGACTCCTTGGAAAGGTTCGCCTGTAATGAATACCTTGTAATTAGCTTTTTTTTTATTAGTTAGTTGAGCTTCCTAGTTGCAGGCAGTCACACTTAATTACTCACCGCTGTCGGTACCATAAGCTATCAAATCTCTTTTGTTGTTCCATTCCATGCGCTCAATGTGTTTTGATATATTTTTTGAGGCAAATGAACGCAAATTTCCCACATAGTATATATCGCTAATACTATTTTAAGAGGGCTTATTTCACATTGTTGCTGAAATGCAAAAAGCCACAACTAACTAAATTTTTGTATTGCCTAAAACGATGTGGGGACTTATGATTCGATGAAATGCATAATAATCAATCAAAAAGTTAATTTTGGATTTTTAGTTAGTTAACGGCTTTTTGTATTTCAGCTACGATGTGAGTTAAGCCCTTTCCATACTATACTAACCATATATTACATGCCAAGTCCCACGCCTCAATAGATATAAAATTCACCTGGAATTAATTCCTATTTAATTTGTGAACTTGGCTGGCGACTTATTTACATACCATTTTATCTTTATTTCGATGCGTGCTAATTTTGACAATTTGCACAAAATTAAAATAAATGTTTTTCTCTTCAAGCTGAAAGACTAATAGAAGGAAACACGAACCTTAAGAATAATAAGTTTTATGAGGAAAAAAATATTTACACTAAGAAAAAGTAGAAAACAACTAGAGATGCATCCAGTTTTTTCAACAGACCTTTGACAAATAATATTCGATTCTCTTTATAGTCAGCCGTTGAACATTTCCGCTGGAAATACCTACTATTATCTTACACTTTGACTTTAAATTACGAAAGAAGGTGGACGTAGGAGACAGTCTTCACGCACGGTGGGCAGGAAGCGAAGATAGGTTGCATAAAAATGTCGACAAAATCTGAAAGCAGGGTTGTATTTGTTGATATCCGCTTAAATTGAAATCCTAGCTGCTCCTGTTTTAAAGATATCCACATTTTATATACTTCTGATAGGATATATTTGCAAAAGAGGAAGGCATACTTCTCCTAAACCTAACCTAAAAATATCAACAAATACAACCCTGCTTTCAGTTTTTGTCGACATTTTTATGCAACCTATCTTTGCTTCCTGCCCACCGTGCACGTAACATCTCTACAATCAAAAAATATTGGCTAACATTTTTGTTTGCCAGATATACGTTTTAACAGTGCACTTGTACAATATTCGCATTCGCAAAAGCTCCGCATTGATTATTGCGAATGCGAATGCGAATGTCATAATTTATGTGGAAGTTCCGCGGTTGCGAATGCGAATATTCGCAACAACCCTGCTACATACATACATACTTCAGGCTAAAAGGCTCACAAGTAATTTTTTCGTCTTTCCAAGGTCGTAGTAAAACCAACGCTTAGCTATTATTTGATTATTGCTGCAAAATGTTTGCTCATTCTGCGCTACTGTGCAGTAAATAACTATGCACTTATATAAGTACCTGCATCAGTGATGAAATTGATGGTACAATTGTACTTTTTTGATACATTTTGGGTCCCAAAAGTACACTGGTACTACATCGACATTTTTGATACAATTTTGTCAAAATACAGCATTACGACAAATACGACTTGTGGATAAAAATGCAGTCATCTTTTTCCTACTTTATACAGGTATGTGCGTTGTGTTTATTAAAAACGAAAGAGTTTTTAAAATCATCACAAAGTTGTTGCTATGATATAAGCAACTGTTTCTTTGTGTTACTCGCACTTAATAAACATACTCGTATGGTTTTGTTGATTAACTTGAATTATTGATTGTAATGCAAACTTAAGGTTTTTATGGCCTTTTTAAACTATGCATATGTATAAGTACATATAACGTTACGCATCCAAGTCCACGGACGAAATTTTTCCAGATTTTTGGTGCAGTACACACTGGTTCGAACCAAAAAAAAGGTATTTAATATTAACGAGTAAGGCTTAATATTTCCGGAAAGTCACCCATTTTTTTTATACAAAAAACACTAAAAATAAGATAATAACCATCGCCTATTTATTGCTTCAGGGGTTTCAATGATTTCCTTGATTTTATATTTTCGTGAAATTAGACTTTTAGAAAAAAAGTAAAATATTTCCAGAAGGTCCCTTTTAGGTGGAAAAGGATTTTTTATTTAATTCGCTTGTTTCTCCAAAAGTGTTCAAATGGCATATATGGGAAGTTGTTGCTGAAGAAAGATTAAACAAAAAACCTGCCTCTCAAGAAAAACGTCACGTTAATGTCTTAAAGAAGGCGCAAAAAACCTCCAACATTGGCTTATCTGATAAATGAGTTTAAAAGTGATATGCAAATGTTACATTCTGGAAAATGTTTTGCAAAAATGCAAAAATAAGAACAAAAATTAATTTTTGAAGAGCATGAAAGCAGTTTCGGATTCGCGTCAGTAAACGATTTTAGAGGATAAGATTATCAATCTTAAAAAAAATATATAAAATACCTGCCATGAACACTTTGTTTGGAAATTACCCATATACATATGTCTGTCTGGTCTTTTAAATTTTGGTACTTTTTCGGCTGATTTAGTACATTCTTTTTGTCCATTTGGTACAAAAATGAAAAACTCATTTATCATCCCTGACCTGCATATCAAGGTTAATATATAAAAGGTTGCGCAATGCGCAGGTCCGTTATTCTTTTCTCGCAAAATTGGGCGACAACGACAGCAAAACAACAAGCAGCGTAAAAAAACATAAAATTGAAATGAAGTGAAGCGATTTCATACCAGTTGTAATCGATAGCTTATTCAAAAATACATTTACAGTTAATTTTAACCACATTTTTACTCATACCTTTATGTCGAAAAAGCCACAAAATCGGATTTTTCACTGCGGAAAATTTTTACGAAATTTTCATTTAAACTCGCTATATCTCAGCCGTTTGTGTATCGATTGATTTGCAATTTGTACACAATAAACTAGATACTATTCTAAAGAAGATGAGTCTAACTGCACTTCTTAATATTTATTTAAAACAAAATGAGGTATATTTTAACATTTTTATAAAAATTAACGAGGTGGTTTTTACAAATGCAAAAGTTGTGTTATGAAGTTTAAAATTTTTGTTTTGTTTTAATGCGGCATTAGAGACAAATATATACGGACATTTTTGGGAAAGTTTCAGGTTTAGACAACAAGTAGTTCTAAAGTTATAACAATATTATGATGACACCCACGAGCGGTCGCTCGCCTATAGATGACAAATATTTTTACTGGGCACTTGCACAAGTAATTTTTGAAATTAATATTAAGTGAAATGTTGAAATGCATGAATTTGTCAGTGTTATATAACTATTACTAAACTTAATAGACATACTTACATACATAGATACATAGTAAATATGCACGTAACTCCATACATAGTCAAAATAGTACGTGTGTCAAGTTAGCACTACACTTTTCGAAATTGGAAAAGTTAACTACGGCAATAATTGTAGTGCTTTTGTTGTGGAAACAAAAAAATTTGTAGCTCTCGTTTTTTAAGAAAAAATGGTATGTAGTGCTAAATTGACACCATACACCTAGTCGATAGAATTGAGATATTGAAAATGTTATAACGGCATT
>NW_023469524.1:0-5365 GCF_013731165.1 Rhagoletis pomonella | reverse complement strand
TACCAAATTTCAAGTTCGTGGGACTTATGGTTCCGAAGTTATAGCTGCTAAAATATTCCACGCCTATCGGATGTGCCACGCCCCCTTTTACAAACTCGTTTATATATACCCTCGTATAAGCACCTACCATTGGTATGTCTGCATACCAAATTTCAAGTTCGTGGGCCTTATGGTTCCGACTTATAGCTGATAAAAAATTCCAAGCCTATGGGATGGTCCACGCCTCCTATTACAAACTCGTTTATATATACCCTCTATAAGCACCTACCATTGAAATGTCTGTAGATTTGTTTAGTATTATTTTAAAATCTAGTGCGTTACGCAATATTATGATTACCCCTCCTGTATGTCTACTGTACGAGACACATCTTACAACCTGATATGTTGGAAACTGTATTTCATAGTCATATATTTCCTCTGTTGTACAAGTTTCGGAACATAGAACTATATCCGGATCAACAATTTCAATTAGCCTTTCAAGTTCTATTTTATTAGCTATTATTCTACTTATGTTAAGATAAACGCATTTCAAGTAACTGTTACGCTTTTCATGTACTGGGTGAACCGTCAACTCCATGCCAGGGTTTCTATTAACTGACTGTAATTGTTAATAGCTGGCTCTATTTCTCTTATGCTCTAGTTTCTTCATGTCGAGCCCTAGATTAAATTTTTTGTTTGCACGAATGCAATTGATACACTTTTTTATTTGCTCCTTTGTGCACTCCATTGTTTTATGATTACCCAAGCACTTCAGGCAGACCTCTTCATCCTTGCACTTCGTAGCTATATGATTGAAGCCCTTACATTTGTAGCAGACTGACACACCCATACCATCTTGGACTCTACATTTCTCCCATCCAATATTTATTTTTTCGCTTTTGAGCTCTGCCGAGAACGTATCAACATCCGTTTCAATGAGCACATTATAGTATCTAGACTTATCTTTCTTGACTTCAATATATTTAATAATTTTAAAGTCAGCACTTTTTAAACATTCATTTTGTTTTTTAATCATTTCTGCAAGTTGCTCGCTTTCATATTTAAAGCTTACTCCAAAGGCCATAAACTTGGGTTTAGCCGTATTCGGCACTCTAATTTCATAGCGGTCACTCATTTTATTTGCAATTGCGGTCTTTATTTTATCGCGCTCAGATTCGTTTTCGCTTTGAATAACGATTGTACCACTTTTCCTACCCTGCACATTGCTTATTTTTAGATCCGACGGATCAACGTTCTTATGCAGGTCTTCTTTTGTTTTCATCGCGTCTTGCTTCTCTTTCGGTTTTATAATCAGGGGTTTATCTTTATTTATTTTCGGCTCTTCGTGATTTACTATTCCGCTTTTTAAACGCTCAGCATATGAGGCCTTGCTATGATGGCTTGATTTCAACTCTTCACTTACTGACTTTTTTATTTCTTCACATATTTTTCTACTTTCACTCTCATTTCGTACCATAGCCTCGCATAGATCTTGGCTATGCTTTTTCACATCTTCAGCTACAGCTTTCATCTTATTGGCCTCAGCTATGCTCGTTTCGCATGTTTTTTGAACTCTTTGCATTGCATCTATACGCTCACCGAATTTCCTCTCTATTGCTTCTAAAAGGAGCTTTAGCTCTTTAACCTGCATTTTTTGCGACTCTTGAAAGTCGTCTTTACACTCTTTTATGTTTTTACTATTATTCTCTATAGAGATATTCATTTTTCGCAACACCTCATCAATATTATGCATATATGTGAGACAACCATCACACATAAAGCGCGCAGAGGCATTAGGTTCATTCCTTATCTTTTTGGACTAAAATCTGAAAAGTGTCAAAATGCCAGAGCGTAAGCAAAATGCGCTCACTAAAACAGAATAACAGGAAAAGTAAAGGAACGCAAAAAACCAAATTTTTAGTCCAAAGAATGGCAACAACAGAACTAACGTCAAATAAGAACAGAAATGTATGTACAAAACACATTCACACAAGCACAAGCACAATAAACACTTGCTATATCAATTATTTTTTGCCTCCTTCCAATTTCAATTCATTTCTTTTACTTTTTAGATTATTCTCACTTTTAGCGTATTCTTTAATTTCCGTTAATTTAAATTCAGTTGAGTTTGACACTTTTCAGGATTTTGCCAGAAACAATTCTTCTGACTAAATCTGACTACTTCGGACTGATGAGGGTCACTCTCACTGACTGTTCTCTCATTTTTGCTGTCATTTCCGAGTTAAGGAACGCTTTTTGGACTAAATCTGACTACTTCGGACTTTTTCTGACTATTTCTGGGAGATAAGGAACGCTCCTATTGTCCGCAAGTACTTTTTTACTGTACTCATCGAGATCAGAGCATTTTTTTGCCTAGTGAAACACTTTGCCGCATATACCTTCACAGCGGATTCCACTCTCACCGCGTATTAGGCCTTTGCACTTATGGCAGTCACCCATATTCTTGGCTGACACTTCACTGCACTTTTGAGTGTTTTTTATTTATTTGCCGACGTCCCAAGCCTTGTCGCACGGTGTTATCGACACTTGTGTTTATTATGGTTCACAATTCGTTATTTGTGTTTGTATGTATGTGGTATGTTTACTAGATGTAAAACACGAAGCCGCTGCTGCGCGCCTTTTCGCCTATCACTATTCACTTCACTTTCACCGTTTTCTTCCTAGTCAAAGTATATTTTAATTTAATTTGTTGGCCGCTGTGGTGTAGTGGTTTTTTCTTCACAGCGGTCGTCCCTCGGCAGGCAATGGCAAACCTCCGAGTGTATTTCTGCCATGAAAAACAGCTTCTCATAAAAATGCAATCGCCGTTCGGAGTCGGCGTAAAACTGTATGTCCCTCCGCTTTGTGTGACAACATCAGGGCGCACTCCACAAATCGGAGGAGAAGCTCGGCCAAACACTAACATATGTGTAAGCGCCAATCTATTATTATTATTATTATTAAACTAGTGTCACTATCACTTTGCTATTTAGCAAAATTCACTTTCCGATTATATATATGAATCGCTATTTGCATTTGAAATCGCGTTAAGCTAATAAAAACCGCGAAATTTAAAAACTTCGCGGAGCTAACTATCTATCTATAGCAGAAACTTTTGCACGTGGTTCTGGCCCTCAGCGGTATTACCATACGTGTATCAGTGGAGCAACGTTGGACATACCTGAAGATTATAAATATATAACATATTAAGAGGTATAACCTGACTATTGGGTCCCTCGCCATTGCTTTAGAGCCAAAAAAAATATACTCAAAACATTTACTAAAATTTAAATGAAAATCACGCCAAATTATAAATTTCTATACATGGCCCAAAACGCGGACTTTTACATTACATTTTGGCTCAAACTGCTTTTCAAAAACTGCTGAATCTCGTAGAATACAATTTTTGGATAATTTTTTTCTTGCATCTGAAAGCATAGAAGAAATTCATAGCAATTAATATTGCATGTGTATATGATTCATATTTGTGACATTCTATTTAATTTTTAGTATTTTTGAGGAGCTCCGGGTAATGCTCGCTCAAACTTGGGTGTGTTCAATGAACTGTCTGGGCGGATGCGCTGGCAGGCAGGCAGGTCTCTACAACTACACGAACCTTGCTTTTTTGGAATAAAGATTTAAATATATTCGAAAACTTGAAATTTTACTTGATAAATTCACTAAATAACAAAAAATTTTCGACTCGACTAGTGTATTAAAATGAAAAAACTTGGCAGCACTGCAGTTTTCGACGATTTTCATCGTTTGCTTATTTCAGAACGACAGTAGATAATGCGAATTTTGTCGAGTCGTACAGTTTAGCCTAACTTACGACTTACGCAATGAGCCTGAACCTTGCAATAGATATTTTTTTATTATTTTTTTTTACATTGTTTATTTATATTTGGCCGTTAATTGAAGATTCTGATGATTTTTTGAGCTCAAGGACAATTTGTTTTTGTTGTTTTTAAATCGTCTATATTTCGACTTCAGTCTGAAGTCATCATCAGGTATGTCTACCAGGCGCAGCCGAATGTTCCTGATGATGACTTCAGACTGAAGTCGAAATATAGACGATTTAAAAACAACAAAAACAGATTGTTTTATTTCAACCCGGCCTTGAGCTAAAAAAATCAACAGAATTTTTTTTTTTTTTTATTTAAGTCTATGGTTTTACAGAACCTTACAGACTAGATAAAATTAAACTTAGGACTAAATATAATTTGACCTCAAGGCCAACTTAAAAGAACAGCGACTGGAGAAAACATCAATATCTCTACTTGTATTCCGTAAAGCATTGAGTTCACCTAGCATCCTAGAAATAGGCTCATTTTGCGAATATTTGGTTTTATAGAATTCTATTGAGAAAATATCAAAATACCTTAAAGATCGAACAGGAATATTCAGTTTTATGATTTGTAGTAATACAGGACAGTCAATACTACCATTAAGAATGAAATGTACAAACAGAAATAGTCCTTCTTCCTGTTAGAGTATGCATAATAATTAATTTACAGCGAGAAATATATGGCGGTATTGGCAAATTAAACTTCAACTGGTATAACTCCAATTTTAGAAAACTCTTTTGTACACGCTCTACTCTTTTTAAGTGCGTATCAAAATAAAGATTCCAACTAACAGACGCATACTCCAGTTTCGATCTCACGAAGGCATTGTATACATTTTTTTTTGTATAGGGATCTTTAAGTTCAGAGCTAATTCTCTTTATGAAACTTCCATTTAAGAAAACTCCATTCAGTGCTATAATTACGATTTTAGTTTTCCAATTGATAGAAACACAGGCGTTAATTATGTACTTAACTATTAATACTATTCTACATTAAGCACCAATTATTAATTAATCTACATTTTATTCATAAATAGCACATAATTATATAAATTTTGTCCTCGAAAAGACATTTTTCCAATCATGAGGCGGAATTCCCCACAATAATTGTTGCCGTGCGCGCAAAACGAAAACTGTGCACACAACCCAAAAGTACTCCTCTGGGATCAATTGGTGAAAAACTGAGAAAAGGTTTATTACTAAATATACTGTGATTTAAGCGAGTGTTCTTTTGTAGCTCGGTTGCAAAAGAATGGACCTTTAGTACAATTCTCCTTTCTGTGTTTCCGAAGAAGAGGGGCTGAACACCTTTTGCAGAGAACACCTTTCTGCGTAGGCGGACTTCGGCCTCACTTAGGGATTATAACCCTCACTAAGTAGAATTCTCCTTTCTGTATTGCCAAAGAAGAGGGGCTGAACACCTTTTGCAGAGAACACCTTTCTGCGTAGGCGGACTTCGGACACATTTAGGGATTATAACACCCACTAAGTTGAATTCTCATTTCTGTGTTGCCGAAGATAGCACATAATTATATAAAT
>NW_023469523.1:0-5365 GCF_013731165.1 Rhagoletis pomonella | reverse complement strand
AAAAGTTCAAATGAACTCTGACAATTTTGTGACCAGCTAAAAATCACATTTTTTCTTTAATAATTGATTTAATGGTTTTGCTATGTCAGCAAAGTTCTGAATAAAACGTCTGTAGTAGTTACAAAAAGCTACAAATCTGCGTACTTCGTCAGAATCTGTTGGTGTTGGGTAATCTTTTATTACTGAATATTTGCTGGGGTCAGTAGTCACACCTTTATCTGTGATTAAATGTCCAAGGTAAACTACCTCAGGTCTCAAGAAATTACATTTTCCTGGATTCAATTTTAAATTATATTTACGTTACCTTTTAAAAACTTCTACAAGATTCCTATTGTGTTCTTTAAACTAGCTCCAAAAACTATTATATCATCAACGTATAAAAATGCTGATGCTTGTAAACCACTAAGGGCCGTTTGCACCATGTCTAGTTAACGCTAACTGGAGGTACATCCTTCAGTTAAGCACATCCACTGCTTTATCGATCACATGTTATATGATGGGTGTCGATAACGTCGATAAAGATGTTTAACTGGGAGTTAGAATTAACTAGACATGGTGCAAACGGCCCTAAGTGCAATTGAACGCATTCTTTGAAAACTATTTGTTGAGATTTTCAAACCGAAAGGCAAACGTTTAAATTGGAAATGACCTGAATCTGTTGAGAAGGCTGTTAATGGTCTCGATTTTGGATGTAGTGGAATTTGATGAAATGAACTTGTCATATCTAAAGTCGAAAAATACTTCGCTTTACCTAATTTATCAAGTACATCTTCTAACCTGGTTAATGGAAATTTGTCATCTACAACTTTTTTATTCAAAGATCTATAATCAACTACTAGTCTCCATTTTTTCTCTTCCCCCGCGCTCTTCTTTGGTACTATTAACAAGGGTGAATTGTATGGGCTAACGGAAGGTTCAACTATGTCTTCGTCTAATAGTTTGTCAACTTGTTTTTCTATTTCTTGTAAACTGGAGTGTGGTATTCGATAGTTTTTAATGTAAACAGGTGTTTTGTCCGTTGTTCCAATTTTTTGCTCATAAAAATTATTTTTTGTCAAAATTTCTCCATCTAAATGAAAAATGTTTTGATGATCTTTACAGATTTCTAATATTGAAGCTTTTGCTTCCTTATCTAGCTTATCTATTTGAATTTCTTCTTGAATTTTTTTGGAACCTGCTTTCATCGGTTAAAGTATTTTTGAAATGTAGTATATCATAATTTTTAAGTTTATCTATACCTAGTGTTAATTTTGATATATTTACTTCCTTTTCAGTTGTATTCAAAAATTTTATATGCTTTATTCCTTCTGACGGAATAATGGTATTTGCAACAAATATCCCTTTCCTTATTTCTTTCCCACATATTACGCTTTCTTCATCTACATCAATATCTACAGCTATAACTGTTTCTGTTCTTGGAGATATTTTTATGTTTTTAACTGTTTTCGTTTGCATATTCATTGGTATTATCAGATCATCATCATCAACTTGCGAAATTGTTAGTGTATACGTTTCATAATCAATCTTACAGCTACGCTCTGTTAAGAAATCTCTACCTAATATTCCATCTGCTAATAAATTTGAATTTTCTAACATTATGTGAAATTTATGTACTATTTCCTTATCCTCCCATAATAGCTTAATTTTTGCAACTCCTAACGAGTTTGTCATTCCCCCATTTATTCCGCTTATTTGACAAATGTCACTTTTATCTATATAACTATTAGCTAAATTTTCTTTTAATAATGATATATCTGTACCTGTATCAATTAATAATGATATAACGTTATTACCTATTTTAACTCTAATATAATTTGAAAGTTCTTCATTTTTACTTACACTAATTACTTTCTTTGTTGAGTACTCCCCGGTTTTTCGCCTCCGGGGGTACCCCCGGTTGCCATCTCTATTGTTATTATTATAAACTCCCGTTCCTTGGTTATTATTTCTATTATTTCTACCATAATTGTTACTTCCTCCTCTGTTATTATTAAACCCTCTATTACTAGTGTTGTTTCTATTATGGCTGAAATTCCTACTGTAATTATTATTTGAGTTTCTAGTGCAATGTTCATTATTTCTCTGTTCTCTATTATTAAAATTTCTATTATTATTATAGGACCTGTAATTGCTCGTAAAATTTCTCCTATTTCTTGTGGCTATATGTACAAAATTATTCTGATTAGGTTTTGTTTCTACTTCTAAAGCTATTTTAATCGCGTCAGATAGTTTTGTTGGTCTTGCCGCCAAAACTACTGATTTAAATGGCTCTTCTAAACCATTCTTGAAAGTTGTCAAACCAATTTGGTCATTAAGTTTAACTATTATTTCTCTATTTGTTTCACCTTGTTCACTTATCTGCAATTCATTTAATGATGCTAACAAGTTCTCTATTTTAGACCCAAAAGTATTCACATTCAAACCTCTTTGATTGGTTTGTGATAATTCACTGTGAATATTTGAGGTTGTTTTATATGATTTATATGTTTGTTTGAGTAGTTTTTTAAAGTCTTCAAATGTAGTAGGCTTGGCTTCTGTCAGAATTTTATTTTTTACTTTTTCTGATAGCTTTGTAGCTAAAACGAATTTAATTAATAATTGTTTCTGCTGCTCATTCTCTAAGGTGTCGTGATAGAATTCAATTAAACCAAGGTAATTGTTTACTTCAAGATAATCCCCTTGAAATTCCGGAATTAGCTTGGAAGCAGTTACTAAATCAAATTTTGACATTTTTGTTTTAACTTCGTCAACTTTGTGTTTTAAAAGTAATTTTATTCTTCCTAAAAGCAAATCAAATTCATACTCCTCTTCTTTTTTACTATTTTCTGTCGTACATTTAATAAGTCCTTTAAAGTCTTGTCTATGTATTCGTCTGTATAAGTTCTGTTTGGACTCTTTTTTAAATTCGCAAGTATCTTCGAAGCATATTCTATTTCCATTTATTTATTATGTATAATTTTCATTTATGATAGATGTTATTTTTAAATATTTATTTTATTTAACATTTCACCAAAACATCCTTGATAAAAGCATATTGTAACAAACTTTTTCATCTTCATTTAAGTAAAATTTAATTGTTATTATTTTAAAATTTTATAATTTTTTTTTTTTTTTTAAACAGTATTATTTAAATTCATATTTTTAATTATTTGTTTTTTAACATAAGTCTTACAATGCTTATTTATAAAATATATGATAATAATTAATATAAAAACAATCGAAATAAATAAATATTATTTATTAAAAGGTTGTCGCTGCTGCTGCTATTGTTGATATTGTTGTTATTGTTGTTCATGTTGATTTTCTGCTGCTGTTCATTGGCTTTTGGAAGTATAATTGTCCAAAAAATAACTCAGTTGTAATGTTTATTTTTCTTTAATTCTATCAGTTCCGCAATTAGTTTTCGTTTGTTCTCTCCAGTGGCTAATGGAATTACCCTGTGAAGCTCACCAATCTTCCTTCGTAGTTTCAACGCCTTACCTCCTCTGGTTTTTCGTTTTGGTGCACTATGCTCTGTGCTATCATTTTTAATCTGTCTTTTTCTGTAAGCTTCTATTATTAGTGGCTTAGGTCCAGCCGTGAGCGGAGTTGGGACGTTTTTCGATATTGGTGTGGATGACGTTGTCGTCAGTGCTTCAGGGACATATTCATCATCTATATTTTCTTCTTCGAGGGATCTTGGGTGGTTCAGCTGTTCAAACAGGTTGTCCAGATCTTCTTTTGAACATTGCTCCGACATGAATATAATTTTTATTAAGTTTAATTTTTATTTAAATTTATTTGTTTTTAGTTTTTATTCCTTGCAGTTTGACATTTTGTAAAAATGTGAGTAAATGGAGGTTTATTTTATAAAAACAAATATTAATTACTCATATATTTATTCATAACTAGGGGAAATCATAAAAATGTAACGCAAAACAGCATTCTTCCAATAACAGAAATGCTACAACTGCAGATGTCATTTTGTGCCAATTTGGCAGGATCGCCATGTTAAGTTTGGTTTTTGATTCATTTCCCTTTTTTAGTATTTTTATCTTTTGGCTTTTAAGCGAGCCACGCCAAAAGGATGATGGCCTCAAGGCCTATTTTTATTGATGAGACAAGTTAGAAAAACGAGGCAATGCTGCCGATTCTTGATTCAAAACAAGTCTGTCTATTTCAGTGCACAAACACTGCTTTTATAATAAATTTTACATTTCTCCTTAAATCTAAGACACTCCCACTTTTCAGTTACTTTTCCAACATTTTCATATTGTGACCAATCATAATTTAATTTTTTTTTTTAGTTTTGCATTTTCTAAATGTTCTTGTAGTAAAGTCTCATTGCTTTTCTTTTACTCTAATTCAATTTATATTGACTTCTCATATATTGAGAAATATCAATTGTGAAATCAATCATTTCACAGTTGCTCTACAGAGTTCATCGTCTTGAGAAAATACAACATTACAAATGTCTTCACAAAAAATGACCCACATGTGCAAGCTGCAATATGATCGTTTCGACAAAGCAAGTGGCTGCTAACGCTTAGAAAATACAACATTACAAATGTCTTCACAAAAGTGACCCACATGTGCAAGCTGCAATTTGATCGTAATATTGCAGTCACATGTGTGTTTACATTACTGACCTTACTTACTAATTATTTGTAGACACACAACACCCTTACCCTATAAAAAAAATGATTTTGTAATCATAATTGACAAAATTATTTTTATATTATAGTTTTGCATATTCTTATATACGTTTACATATTTCTAGCTTTTATTAAATTATTATTGTGTACTTCTTTTTCTACATTGTCCATAATTATAGTACTGTTAGATCCGTTTTGTGATATAATTTTAAAAGGACCTTTAAAAGGTTTATCTAATTTTTTCTTATTTCCTACTCTTAAATATACGTAGTCTCCTGTTTTAAATTTTGGTTTGTTAATATATTTTTGTGTATTGGAGTTATGTTGTTTATTTTTTAACAAATTTTCTTGTGCTTGATTATGTGCAAATCTTAGTTTAATTTTGAATTCATTTATATAATTGTCTAAATTGTAGAATGATTCTTTGCTTTTAAAAATTTCACAAGGTAAAGAGCATAATTTACCATATACTAATTCAAATGGTGTATAGTGAGTCGTGCTATGTGGAGTGGTGTTGTACGAGTATGTGTAGTATGGTAATAGTTCATCCCAGTTATCCTTCCCGTCCATTGTCATTAAGAAGTCATTTAAAACTCTATGGTTTCTTTCAACTGTACCTAAAGTTTCATGATGGTATGGTGTTGATGTTACTTTGTCTATGTTCATTAGTTTACAGATATTTGACAATAATTCGTTCGTAAATTCAGTACCTTTGTCTGTTTTTAATTTCC
>NW_023469522.1:0-5365 GCF_013731165.1 Rhagoletis pomonella | reverse complement strand
ACAAAGTTATAATACCCTTGTGCACAAGTGCGCTCGGGTATAAAAATTGTACCAAGCATTTGCCTGCGGCTGGAAAGTGTAGGAAGATTAATAAGTTTTAATCGGCTCGTATAAGGTGGAAGGTTATATTGAGAATCCCAACGGAAATTTCTTAAAGCAAAAAGTAGGAATTGTTTTTGAATTGATTCTATCTTGTCTGAGTAAATTTGATACCTTGGATTCCAAACCACCCAACCGTATTCCAGAATTGACCTAACTAATGTTGTAGTGATATAAGGATCACAAAATTCTTTTGACCATCGTTTCACAAATGCAAGTACACCTTTAGCCTTGTTGACTGTCACATTAATATGAAGATTGAAATTAAGCTTAGGATTCATTGTGATACCAAGGTCCACAAAATTGTATACCTGTTCCAGGTTATGGTTACCTATTGTATAAGAAGTGGCATGAACAGCTCTTCGCGAGAAGCTCATTACTTTACATTTCTTAAGATTTAGAGGCATACGATTTAATTGACACCAGTTAGCCATGCTGTCTACGTATGATTGTAGCAAAGACCTTTCTTGAATTGAAACGTACGATTTATAAAGCTTTACATCATCTGCATACATTAAAATTTTGGAAAATTGTATATCTGTAGAAATATCGTTTATAAAAAACAAGAACAGAACCGGGCCTAGGTGGCTACCTTGAGGGACTCCTGAAGTAACATCAATGACGTCGGAGATAGTATTTTTAAACATTACCCTTTGTGATCTATCACAGAGGCATGAAGAGATCCAACGTAGAAAATTAGGTGGAAGACCAAGAAGATCAAGTTTGTAGATGAGCAACGAGTGGCACACTTTGTCAAATGCTTTACTGAAGTCAGTATATATAACATCAACAGTTTTGCTTTCACTAAATGGTTTTGAGATATAGGATGTAAATTCGAGTAAATCTGTAGAAGTTGATTTGCCCTTGCAAAATCCATGTTGACTATATGAAATGCTAGAAGAGATAGAATGCGTCAACTGATTTGTTATGATTGCTTAAAATAATTTAGGAATTGCAGAAAGCTTAGCTATTCCCCGGTAGTTCTCCACTGAAGATCTGCTACCGCTTTTATGTAACGGGGTTTTGAACGATAAATTAAATAACGCTGTTAACGGCTCATAGAGATAATCAGAACAATTTATAAGAATACAAGTAGGGATCTGGTCAGGACCATAACTGAAGGACCGCTTTAAGGATTTCAGATAAGCTACTACATAATCGTGAGATATTACTGGGATATTTATTGAGTTCATTGGACATAGTTTAAAAGGATAGTCAATGTTAGCATGTGAGTTAATGGAATAATTGGCTTTAAAAAACTGAGCGAACATGTTAGAAATTGTTTCATTATCACTAGAGACGGTATTTTGATACTTCATGGCGGAAGGAAACCCACGTACATTTCGCTTGGAGTTTACGAAGTCATAAAATGATTTGGAGTTATATATTATACGCCGTTTGATTTTACACAAGTAAGCTTTATAACACTTTTTGTTAAATTCAAAAAACTTATGACGCAAAAGTAAGTATTTTACATAGTATGAGTGTAAACCGGTTTTTTTGTGTAATCTAAAATAACGCGACTTTCTCTTTTTCAAATTTCTCAGTTCTTTAGTGAACCATAACTGTGTTTGCTCTTCAGGAACATACATACGTTTAGGCACATGCTTTTCAAATAATTTATGTAAAGTAAAGTTAAAAAGGTCAACGCTTTGTTCAATATTTTCTTTAAATGCAGGCCACGACAATTTAGACAGTTCTTTGTTAAGCATTTTAAAGTTGGCTTTCGAAAAATCAAAGCGAATATTTGGTTCGTATGCTTGGGTACTGCAATTTTGACCATCACTTATAACTCGTAAGATACCTCCATAGCAGGGTGGTAGACATCTTCGGGCAAAACTAGTGGATCACACTTATTTACAACGGACTTAGATGCATCATCAACATAAACAAGATCTAATACTTTACCAAACTTATTGTGAAGTACATTAACCTGAGTTAGGCAGAGTTCAGCCATCTCCTCTAAAAATACGTTGTTGCCCGCACTAGACGCGAAAGGTATGATATCATTGTCAATGATGTTCGATGATATGCTTGGTAAATTAAAATCACCCAACATAATCATTGAATCAGAAGGTTTAGTCAGTAAATTAACTGATTTAAAGAGATGAGTCGTGAATACACCAATGTGTCAGATCGGGGAGGGATATAGCACACAGCTAAGTAAATAGACCCTTTTCCAGCCTGTACACGAATGCATTTGAGCTCTACTGAATCAATGTGTGGGAGACTAACTTCTTCAGATGGTATTGAAGAGTCTACAGCGAAGAGTACGCCACCGCCGATTCTGTCCTCCCTATCTTGTCTATAGATATGATAATTATTTGGAAGAATCTCTGAATTGAAAATGTGAGGTTTCAGCCAAGTTTCAGTAAAAGAAAGAATATTATAATTACACTCAAGGCCTTTAAAGTATAAGTTCGTTAATTTATTATTTAAGCCTCTTACATTTTGGTAATAAATACTTAAAGCAGATTTAATAATTAGTTTTTTGATTCAGTGTTATGACGGGGAATATTAGCTAAGTTATTTACTTTTTTGAAACGAACGAAAGCTCCGGGGGGCCAACAAGAACTACTAAGCAGCGCATTAGAATTATCTAAATTTACGTCAATTTTAAACGAAGCAATATTTCTTTCGTAATTAAAATTAAAATTTCTGATGCTTAAGTCGACAGTTGTAATTTTTGATGAGATGTAAAGCTTTATATCGTCTTCGGTAGTGTCTCTCGAAAATCTAGAAACAAAGATTGACTTCTTTGGCGGAACCACGACTAGTTTCCTCGTATCATACTGGACTTCCGGTGGAGGGGGTTAAGTTTCTGCGTTAGTAGTTGAGGATAGGGAAGGCGGTGGAGGCTTTGAAGATGATGCCACCACTTCAATGGGGGAAGGGGAAGATACTTTAGGCTCTTTATTATCCGAAGCAGATTTCGTTACACGGTCTGTTGAGGCTGAGGATTCTGGTGGAGGTGGAGGGCACGGAGAGGATAAATTAATTAAGTCCGTCGGAAGATTATTCTGACGTCCAACGGCAGCAATTTCCGTAGATGGATTATGAAGACGCTTACGTTTAGACACACGGATATCCTTAACAGATTGCAAGGTATCTAAGCATTTGAATGATTTAAACATATTTTCATAATGCTTAAATTTTTCTGTCAGTACCGACAATTCTCTTCCTATTTCTGTAAAACCATTTCTGGTTTGCCTTAAACAGCTTGAAAAGATCAACTTCGGTTGACCTGCACTTTACGCAAGACCAGCGAAGGCCCTTGCCATCATTAATAGCGTCCAGAATTCTTCCCGTCAAACCAGCACATTTGAGATGGTAAATACCATCACACAGCCAGCACGATAAGTAGCGTTCAGAATCGCTTTTAATTTGGCAAGTATCAAGATCACACATCATATTGAAAGATTTATGTAATACACTCGTTAATAAAAGACAAACAAAATAAATTATAACAATTAAGGAGCTGATGTAAATAGCTTTAAATAAATGTAGCGAACAGTTTGAGTATCACTATAATTATGACACTTAATAAACGCAACGCAAACAGCTGTGACAAGAATTACTAGAAGAAGTAAACAAAAAGAGTAGAACAAATGTGCAAAAACAAAATGAATTCAGTTAACTACAAAGGATACAACAACAATGATAGCAACAAATGACTCGGCAAAATTAGAATGTATGCTAGTGAAATTTAATTCAATTTACTTTAATATAAAACCAATAACTTTCACTTAGCTTCAATTATTTCACACTCTGATGCTCATAAGCACTTTTTATCACTACTTTAACACAGAATTAGCACAATGAACTTAGTAAGTCGATAGCCAAAATCAGAGCACAATAAAGTACAACCTCACACAGCTTGACGTTTGCTTTTTTTTGTATAGCACATAATTAGCTCTATATTTAACCGAGAAATGAAAACAATCGAACTGCTTGGTTCTGAAATATAAGCATTTAAAGGAGTGTCGTTACGTGACAAAAAATGGAAGTAGATTTTTTCTTTTCTTACAAAATCGCAAAACTCTGCGAATTGTGGATGGCTATTTTCATGAAACTTATTTTAATATAATTTGGAGCAATTCTAGTTATTTTTAGAGTTTTTTGAATTAATGCAAGTTGATTCAATTTTCGTTTACAACCCCAAGTGTGAAACGTCACGTGACATAAATTTCCATCGTATAATTTTTGTTAATATTGCTTTTAAATGAATTTTTAACGCAAATAAAACATGTATTTTATGTAGAATATACTTTATATTTTGACTTCAGCGCCAATTCAGGGTGAATTTGTTGAAAATCTATGATGATGATTTACTATGTTTCAACTACATACGCTAAATTCGAACCAAATCGGACCATAAATACGGTTTGTCGAAATGTCTCGACCTTGGCGCCACCTAGGAAGACCATTTTACGCAAACATGATTCTACTTTTATGGCCAGTATATATTTTAAAAAGCATACAAATCGGCCCTTAAAGCCGTTAGATATAAGACTTTTACTTTTTTTTGTCAAGGTGGACCTTCCGATGGAAACACCCATATTGGTCCATAAACTCTTTGTATTGCTTTTTCAATAAATCATGTTTGTCTAATTTTCTTTCTAATGCAAAAAACCGTCGCTTAGCAATTATTTCAGAATTTCCGAGTTTGTTTGGATTATTCTTGTATGGAAGTGCCACACAAAATTTATTATCTTTTGAAAGCTTTGTATTTTTATTAAAGTTACTTTCACAATTTTTTTCGTCTTCTGTGAAATATTTTTTCTGAGTGTCGACTTCTTCAAGATCCCAAAACTTCCTTAACTGGTTATCCAAACTTTCACTATTGTAGGTTAGCACTCCACAATGACTGGGAGATAATTTGATATATGCTTTTCCTCCAGCCAGCCATCCTAAGGCACTATTTTGAAAAACTAACTCTTGATTTTTTTTATTTGACCACATTTTAGTAGTCAGTGATAAATTTCTGCTCCAAGCAATACATCAATCTTGCTTGAAGTATCAAATTTCGGATCGGCCAACTTTATTCTACTTAGTTTTTCCCCACTTTCTATTTTAGTAGATTACAATTGTGAAATAATTTTTTCCACCACCAGTGCTTCAATCTGTGTTTGGTATTCTATTACTTTTGATTTCATTTTTATAAGCACTCGTTCCTGTATATTGGAAATATTTTGTCCGATACATTCTGTAGTTGTTTCTTATACCCGAGCGCACTTGTGCACAAGGGTATTATAACTTTGTTCAC
>NW_023469521.1:0-5366 GCF_013731165.1 Rhagoletis pomonella | reverse complement strand
TAAGTGGTATTTTTTGAAAAATATATGGAAAAATATGCACAAGCTTGGATTTCAATAAAATTGAGTTGCTGTTGCAAAATGGCAAGCATATGTATATGAGTGCCATTATGTATGTATGTACATATGTATGTATGTTAATATTTACATTAGGCTGCCGCACGCTTATAACAAAAACAATAAAAATATGTTGTCCTTTCTAAGGCCATATCAGTTTTATAACTTGCACCGAAATATATAACTTTGACGTTATTTGTCAGCTACACCGCTCTAAAAAAATTCCGAAAAATCGCATTTTTGATGATATAAAATTAATCTAAAAATTGTATTTCGTAGAAAATAATCTTATTTGCAATTTAATACAATTTCCTAATACAAGGTTCCGTTGTACCTCCAAAGTACAAATTGGCCAAAATAAGTTTGAGTTATTTAATCACAATTTATGAGTTTACCGTGAGAGCTGCACACCTGTTTTGCGAGCCACTCTAATGTTTGTAGATTTGTGTGTTGAAATTTAAAAACAAAAAACGCAGAGCTATTGTATTTGGATACTTGATTATTATAATTAATTATAGGTTAAGGTGTCTGCCTCGAAGAGTAGCATACTTGCATGATAAGCATTATTCCCTGGTTTAAAAGCGCGAACGTGGCTGAAAGTGCTGATATGAATCCACCTCATTGTATTAAAATTTCTGCGATATTGAGGTACCGATATGAGTCCGAAAAGATCCCTTAACTGCCAACCAGCCTCGGTCAGAGAGAACTTGTCATAATAAAGGCCCTGCTTTTCATCCATCGATCGCTGAGCTGACTCGCTGGAACCGACTCGAGGTTTCTTTTCCTGACCTCTTCTTTTGTAACGCAATTTTCTGTGCGAGCGACCTCTCCACCGACTCAACTTACATCCTTTGCTGCAGAAATCTTACATATGATGTCAGCACTATATTAAGCATAACGCTAAGTGACAAGGCAGGTGTGGTCCTAAGCTTTCCGCTGGTTCCGATAAGGGCGACGCATTGCGTATGCTCGATCTTTTTGACTAGCGAACACTTTTATAGTGCATTCTAACAGACGACGTCTCCATAGAACATTAAGGGCTTACCTATATTTTCATAAATTTAGGAAATGACTGAAGAAGAGTGAGCTCATCCCTTATCGGTTGCTTCCTTGTATAAGTAGAGAACCACTAATACCCTCAAGCCCGAGTCAATAACCCAATAGAAATCGTTGGGCAATCACCAAAAACTGGGGTTATCCTACACTTCTTGGTAAATAGGAAAAACGATTAATAAGAGCCGGCATACTCTACTCTTAAGCTTTTTCAGCTAGTGGTTTACGACTAAAATCCAAATAACGCCTGTGCCTTTTTTAACACTACGCTGGATGGTGGCATTGTCTCACGTGGATGTGATAGTTCTTTTGCAGAGCTTGTGATATATAAACTCTAATTAAAACTGTTTAGGTCCTAAACATCTGGCGACAACATCGAAAAGATCATTAATACAAGCCACCGCTACGTCGATTAAGGCACCTACAATAAAGTATTTTTCGTGAAAGATGCATCTATTGAGTTCACGATTTTGTACCTACTGGTTTCGACCCAACTGCCCTTTATATCCGCGTATTGAGCTCATGATAGCAATAAGCAGATCAATCAGTTTTCCCCGGGGTTTTAGCAAAAACGTAGAGTAACTGATATTAATCTAAAATCCTTATGAGATATACGAGAGCTTTTGCTGGCATTCGGAATAAACGCCACTTATACTAACGCCAACCTGATAAGGTATACTCTAGCACCACGCTATTACTGTATATTGGACTCAGTAAAAGACATCTCCAGAGTTTTTGGCAAAAAACCAAGTTTAAGGTCAACTGGTCCCACTACCTTGAAGGCGTAGACAGAAATTACCATTCAACTCGGCAACTTAATCTGGGTATGCAATTTTATATCTTATGCAACTTGAGTGGGATGAAGTGCAAGTTTCAAGCGGCTAAAAAGTTGCGAGGATTTTCGATCATTTGTTTTGGGTGACGGCTTTTGCGGTTTTTTTATATAACAAGTGCAATCTATGAAAACTGGCGTTGATTTTTTTACATTTTTTCTGCAAATGGTCTTTCACATTTTATTCCATGAAAAATTCTGCTTATGTACTTATATATGGCAAAGCGCAAAAATCTGTCAGCAAAATAAAAAATATTAAAAATCAGTGCAATTTTTTTGATGCCTGAAGCTCATGAGACTGAAATTGTATGGGCTATTAAACTGCGTACCCGGAAACGTTGTAAGGATTCAAATTAAAATCTCAAAGTTATGATGAAAACTGATATAGAAAAACAACAAGCAAAAATTAACTTGAAAAAAGTTGTGAATATAAAAAAAATGACACGTGAACACTTGTGTAAGTCACTGTATACGTATATGGAGTATAAAAAAATGTATGCCATAATTTACAAACAAACTGTTACAAAATTTAAATGTTTACTTTAAGCTAATTTTTAAGCCCAAAAGTTACTACTATTCCCAACTCACAACACTTAATTTACCAACTAACCTTCTTCGTACTCCAACATTATGTGCATTTCGTTATTTTGCCTCATTTAGAAAATCCGTCTAACTGTCAAGTACTCGCTGCGAGGACCTCCCTCCCCACCACCGCCTGCAACAACTAAAATAATGCAGTGGCACTTAAGTGCAACGATTAGATTAAAATGCAAAGCAACAGCAACAGACTTTAGGTGTCGTACGGAGTCAAAGCAAAACGAGGCATAGCAAAAGGAAAACAAGGCTGACGGCTTTACGCGATTTCAACGTTCTTTTAGTGCACATTAAAATGTAAACGCGCCTGCCCGCCCGGCCAATTTTATTCGCTGTTGAATGGAAAAAAATACTAAAAACAAAAATATATAAACAGCAACAGAATTTAAATGTGAAAAGACAGAAATGCAGCGAAACATTGCGGGTCGCTATCAACCAAGCCAGAGTTGCTTACTAGTCTCGGCTGTTACTAATTTCTTGTTGTTGTTGTAAGCCCTTTCGTACAGGATTTGCTATTTGGATTTGTTTGACAGAAAGTGAGCGTGTTGGCGGCAACGCTGCGTGATCTTTCTATGTAAATGAGATGGCAAGCAATGCAATGCACTTTAAGTGAAATCTGTTATAGCCTAAAATGAGCTACGTATGTAAGTACGAGTACTTAGTATATGTAGTGTATGTATGTAGAGGAGTTGAAGAAAAAATAAGAAGAAGAAGAAAAGTAAATTCGTGTAAGTCATTAATGTAGTGGCCTCTTTAATAATTTAAACTGGAATCTGTTTGGGAGTGGGGAAACAAACTTTTTTTTTTTGATGTTGGGTTGAGCCGGGCTTGACCACAGGCCCTGCAGAATGATAGCGCGCACTGCTAACCACTACACCACAGCAGAATCCGACACGTGTATACATACATATAAACTACACATTTACTTGGGTTGGAATTAGTTACCTGGGCGTATGAGTAACGTAATTTTGAGTGCAATACTGCCCATTTAACCAAATATTAGGCAGCATTTCAACAGGTTCATTGAAGATGAAAGAAATTTTGTACCTAATTCTCAATGCACAACTTGTACAGTTTTTGGCCACTCATTAAATTCCAGTGCACTTTTATATTTATTCACTTGTAATCAGTACTACCATTTTAACTACATACCTATTTATGTATGTGTACTAAATTAAATCCAACAAATAAATAAACTATAACTGTTTATCGATTTCTGAGCGCTTGAATTATAATGCACTTATATATATTTTAAATAAATTAAATCTCAATATGCTCCAGTTTTAAATAAAAAAGTTATTATTTACCTTAATTAGATCCACGGATTTCGTCCCACCCAAAATTAATTTTTTTTTTCTTGAAATTCTCCACACACGCGCATCATAGCACGGTTAATCGCACAACGAAATACATTTCTTTTGACACCCATACAGCATTATTATTTTCTTTATCTTATAAGTTTACTTAAACAGCGATTTTCAAACAGGTGGCAACCCTCCTCAAAAGTATTTTCTGCAGTAAATTTCCCTAAACCTCTTCATCTTGATAGCTATATTGCAATATTCGATTTATCTCATCAATAAGATTAAATTAAAATTTCAAACAGTTGTCAACCTTCCACAAAAATTTTTCCACCTATAAGCCTTGTTAAACCTCTTTTTTTTGATGTACATGCTGCATGATTTTCTTTATTTTAGCAATTTTCTTAAACAGCAATTTTCAAACAGGTGGAAACTCTGAAATTTTTTGTCTTTCTATATTTTAAGTCGGACCTCTAGCAAAACATCGGTGAAACCCGCACTTAATTCCCTACATTCGATTTCGAGTGATTCGCGTGCAAACATACAGATAGACAGACCGACAAATATTCCAAAAGTGGTTGACTTGGCGTCTATTTCTCTATTATGCAGTATGAAAAATTCGGTTTGCATGAGAGGTGCCACGCTTTTCCTATAACCCCCATTTCATTCCATGAGTAACGGATTTCGGACATTCGATTTTTTTAGCCTATAACCATCCTTAGAAAGAATGCAGTAGGTGTCTGGAATAAAAAAAGATCGGTACATCCGTTCCCGAGCTTTGCGAACAGGAAAAAAAGCGTTTTTCCAAATATATATTAGTATAGATAATATGGGTACCGAATTTCAAGCAAATCGAACCATTAATAAAATTTTTTCGCATAGATCGGTCCCTGATTCATGAATATCGGACCTGCCGTTCGCGAGATTACCTGCTACAAAATAAAGGAGCTTCTCTTTGTATAATTAGTATAGATATTGTTGCTCTCTAATCACTTAAGCTACATGTTATTGAGTTGAGATGGCTCCTTGTTCAATAACTTTCCCTTTACTCCATGCGTATGGAATGGGTTTTACATTAATTGATAGAAAGTTCAACCGGTCACTCATACAGTGGCGGTCAAAAATAGATGAATGGTGTTTCGTTTTTAATATTTACAATATTTTTCAAGCTAAAATTTGTTTGATATTTTTTTATAAAAATATGGTTGATGCTGTAACAAAAACTATATAAATCACGCTTTCAAACTTTATACAGAACTTATAAAAATTCCATAAATTTTTATCTAAATTTCGAGCTTTTTAACCAGAATTTTTAGAAATTTTTTGTTCTAGTAAAATTCTAGTAAAACTAGTCCAAGTTTTGAGAGGCTAAAAAATCGCATTGATTTTTAATAATTTTTTTTTTTTGCTGACGGCTTTTTCGGTTTTTTTCACAAGCATGAACCATATTTTTATAAAAAAATATCAAAAAAATTTTAGCTTGAAAAACATTAAAAATATTAAAAACGAAACACCATTCATTCATTTTCGAC
>NW_023469520.1:297-5367 GCF_013731165.1 Rhagoletis pomonella | reverse complement strand
ATACTGACTTTGTGTACCAAACAAAGAGCATACATTGTCCTCATATACACAATAAGCCATCGTTCGGACCTCGCTCCGATAGAAGTAGATTTGTTCCGTTTTGTTGAAAAAATTTGAAACCTAGTCCTCTACTTCGCTCAACTGAAAATCTGCTCCGTTTTGTTGCATCAACAAATTTACTCTTCAAATAGAAAGGAGGTGGGGTTTTTAATAGCAAACTAAAAGTTATTTTTTACCTTTTTATCGACACGATTGTTACATTGGTGAGCTACAGCAACTTTGCAAATACACTTGAATTCGTGAATAGGAGGCCCTCACAATCGTCCGATTTGAACCCGATCGAAAAATATTGCTCTGTCTAAAGCAGTGCCCGCCAAACACTTTCCTGGGAAACGAACTATATTCGGCCTTTCACATGTACACAATCGGCTTCTTACACGTACACAATCCGAACGTCAACAGAAAGAGTAGCAGAGCAACACATTTTATTTAGTTGCATGCAAACAATAGGCGAAGCAGGTTGATGACGCATTATTGTCGAATAAAGTAGGTACACTGAGCAGAATGAATGAATATTCATTCAAAAATTTTATAACACAATTTTTCGAACATACACCCCTAGAAATAGGTATGTATATGGTACCAAGTCGTGCTTTTTCTTCATATTAAAGAACTTTGTGAATTATGTATTCTTTTTTAATACCAGACTAGTCCTCAAATAAAACATACAACATTTATCTTTTGGTTTAGTCGTTATTTTAAACTGTTCTTAAATGTCAAGTTTTACCTAATTTTAAAATTAATTTATATTAGATATATATATTTTCATTTTATTTCTACTTGAAATCATTTTCTTTTAATATTCAGAGTGCTCGAAGCACGTTATATTTTTTGCTCAGAAATCCACACTTAAATTATAAAAAAATAATAATAATTTTGTACAATACATACAAAATTTTACCAACTTTTTCCTTTCTCAGGGCCGTTAACTTTCATTATATGTTTCTATGTTGTTTAGATCTAAAAATACGCACAATGAAAAAACTGCAAAAAAACATACCAAAGTTTTTGTAATAAGTAATACAACACAGAAATTTTTTTCCGTGCATTACCACCAACACATTCTCATTTTTTATTTCATAACTAATACATTCTCATTTTAAGACTTTTCTCTTTTTGGCGGACACTGGTCTAAAGTTCTGTAATTGCGTCGTTGCCCACCGATGTAACAGTTGTCCCGGTAAACAAAGAATGAAATAACTTTTTATTAATTTTAACCAAGGCATTTTAACTTTAATGGTAATTGCTCGCTGGATTAAGGCGCCTTTACACGGGTCGATTTTCTAGTAGATTTTTGTCGTTCAACCAAAATGGACCCGTGTAAATGACATCTCAACCACTAGCTGGTCGATTTTCCAGTCTACAGATATCGACCCTTATAAGGCCGCTTTAGCTTTCTATTTGTACAAGGATACGAGGAGAAATGAATTGTTTTTATAAAGATAAGAAATGCACATCTACTACGAATGTTTGATATTTACTTCCATTTTTGTAGTCCGAACCCAGCAAAGAGCGCTCGGTGAAGGTCAGCTAGTGATCAAATTTGCCAACAGGGCTGCCAAACATGCATAGCTATGAAGTGCCATATTGAGGATAAAAAAGTGCTAAAACGTGCCAAATAGAAAATTAAAAGTGCCAAAAAAGGTGTCATTCTCTTTAGTTCTTCCCATTAGCATTAAAATTAGACAAATTAAAACAAAAGCCCAATGTCAAAGTAAGATAAACCAGTTGTATACACTATAGAAATTAGAAAATTTTAGTTGAGAAGAAGTACACTCAAAATTGAAAAATTCAGTGCCACTTCAAGTAAAATAGTGCCAAAAATGGCACGGTTTGAGCCAAGTTTGCAGCCCTGATCGCCAAGTTTTTTATTTAAAAAAGCACCAAAATACTGAAAATAGCGAAATTGTCCCCCAAAACAAAGAACACCAATTTTGTGTTGCTGTGTTTAATGGTATTTTCACGTATAAAGCTGTATGTTCAAATATTTTAAGTAATCACACAATGAAACTTGTAAATATTACCAACTATGCGCAGTTAATCAATTTAATAAATTTAATTTGCAAAATGTTTTTTTTTATTCGTAAAACAATTTCCAAAACTTGGTTTTTCTAGAGGCTTTATTTTCATGCAATTGCTTACTTTTGTGCAAACGTGCACACCCAGCTAATTAGTTGAATATTCTATGGATTCCGTGATAGAGACTGTAGGAAAATATTGCGTTTGGATTATCTTGGAGCATATTATTCAGAGGAGAAGCTCGGCCAAACACTAACATATGTGTTAGTCAAATACAATGTCTGCATAGAATCACGTTTTTATTATAAAATTGCCTTGAAAAGGGCACCAAAGAACAAAAGAAGCGCTAAACTAAACAATTTTCGTCTTTTAATTCCCTAAACGCACTTAATTTCTTGCGAAAGGCACAAAGTGGGCAACAGTTATATCGATGTCAAATTTGCTCTTATACAAGCATGGACAGAGAGTGAGCGCCTGTTTAAAGAGCGTAAGCATCACATTCAAATACATGCGAGAGCGTAACAAAGCGAACGCAATTCATTCAAACGTAATTGGCACACTAACACAATCACGCTTTCAGCTCGCGTTTACTTGTGGCAGTGATCACATATACACTCCTCGTCATTTGAATTGCACACCCTTTCAATTCTTAGTATTTACAGTTTTCCGTTTGTTTATTTAATATAAATTTTTGTAAAAATATCGTCACTACATAGGAATAAAGGCGCGCTGGTGCTTGGACGGTGAAAAAAGCGTTTAAAAAAATTTTGCGAAAAAAGATGCTTATAAAAAACTTTGGCGAAGTATGTTAAGAGTATTTGACGCTGAAATTTTTTTATGCGGCAAAACTGTAACATGGTGTAACACTTTTTACTTCAGCCATCGCTATCTTTCCAAGTTCTAACGACTTTCATACTTTTGTTGTATATTCTTGTTGGTACATCCCTACTCCCTCTCTCATAACGATTTGAAGTCAATACAACAATAAAAAAACCAGCTGACAAAAATGTAAATTAAGGCAGATGTTACAGTTTTGCACTCATACATTTTTAAGGACTTTTTAACAATTTTCACGAAAAAAAAAGAACTACTACACAATGTTCAGTACTCTTTGCTTGTTTCAGTTCCTGGAACCGATTTGGCATACCTTATTTGTATCTCTGTAAAAATTCTGGAGGTATATCCTTAGTTTGCTTTCACAGCTCATGTACTCGATTTTATGGACTTGGATACTTAGTAAGCTGTGCTTTTAGTTGTTTTCGCAAATTCTCAATGAGATTCATGTCCACGGATTGTGGAGATCATTTGAAATTAGCAAATTTTTGCTTTTGTATCCAGTCTTTGCGAATATGTGCAGTGTGTTTTGGGTGATTTTTCAGCAGAAACTCTCATTTTTTCGACAACATTTTGCAAATTTTGTTGAAATATGAACAGATACTGTTCCTCACGCATAAGAAGAAGCATGCATTTTGTTGATTCAGAGTTGTATACAAAATTACTGTGGTATGAAAGGGAGCAACAACCGTACTATGGCAGAGTGGCACAAGTCATGAATGTGTAATAGTGCCCGAAACTAATTGCAAAATTGTAAAAACATTGCAAATTATTGTCTATTATAGATACTAGTACAGATAGTTCATAGTTCAGTGTAAAATAATTAATATTACACCGTATATGGTAATGAACTGTTAAATGCTGAAAACGCTTGTAACTTGTAGATCACTAAAACTTGGGTGTGCTTAATGGACTGTCTGGGCGGATGCGCTGGCAGGCATTGGGGTTATATTAGCTATACAAACCTTGTTTTTTTTTTAATTCGGAAATTTAGAATTTGGCTTGATAAATTCACCAAATTTACGCTTTTCATAAAAATATAATCTTACAAATGTATATACAATGGCCCGTAGACATAGTCAAAATAAAGTCGACTTTAAAGTTAGTTGGAGCTTTTTATATAAAATTAAAATAAATATTTTTTTATATACATACATACATGCAAACATACTGGTCTCCCCTCTCCCTGAGTTATTCATGGTCCTTCGAGCCGGATATTTGCGGCTTTTGTTATATCCACTAGACGACCAAGTCGTCGTAATTTTCAATGGGATATCTGTCAAAAAAGCTGCAACTAACTTTAAAGTCGACTTTATTTTGACTATGACTACGGGCCAATGTATATTTTATCCTCGAAATGAACTTTTTCTAATCATGAGGCGAAATTCCCCACAGTAAAGGCCTGTATGCAGTTCTCAAGAAAAGCTAAATTTCCATACAAAATGACGTACAAGAAATGGATAAGAAATTTTCTTAAGTCAAACTTCCTTTAGGCAGTACGCAGTTTTTAAGAATTTTGCCACGCTTTTTACTACGGTTTTGTAAAGTTTTTTTGTGAAAAAAGAGCTCAAGGCAACCCAGGTTTGCAACAAAAATATATGCCGGTTCCATTATTTCCTGAGGAACGAGTGAGGCAACAGGCTGTGAAGTATCGAAAATGTCAAAATTCTTTGGACACAGACACGAATTAATGGCAAGTTTTTCTTGACGGATTTCGTGAGAGCTGCATACCAGCCTTAAGTGTTAACGTGTGGGCAAAACGAAAGCGCTGCACCCAACCCAAAAGTTCTCCTCGGGGGCCAAACGGTGAAAAACTGCGAAAAGGTTTATTAGTGTATATACTGTGGTTTTCACCCCGTGTACGTGTAAAAGCAGAAGAGAAAAATTTGGCACGCGTGCCTATGAAATGGTCAACCTTGCTTTAGAATCAAAAAGCCCCCCTCTAGACCCACCTATTTCTCTTTTTCTAGTTTTTCGTGTAAATTTTCACTGAAATTTTCCCCTTTAACAAAAAAAAAACTCAGTATATGCACTGCGATCAAAAAAAACGCTGTAGCTTAAACAAAAAAAGAGTTGAACAAAATTTTTTTTCTCCCAATTAAGAGCCAGCGACTGTTAACCTTAATTTATTTTGTGCGAATAAAATCGGAGCCCCAG
>NW_023469520.1:0-197 GCF_013731165.1 Rhagoletis pomonella | reverse complement strand
AAAAAATTACAAAAACTACTACAGTTTTTATATCGTCAGACAATTTTTAAAGTTTTCGCGTAAAACGAATAAGATTATCTTCAACTGCTAATAAATAAAGTAGCTTTTAGTAAAAGCTTGCATAAAAAAATAATTGCATATAACTGGCATACTATTTGCACTAGAGCCAAAAAATTTTGCACAGCATCATATTACAA
>NW_023469519.1:0-5367 GCF_013731165.1 Rhagoletis pomonella | reverse complement strand
CGTTTCACACAAACACGCAGCAAAGCAACAAAACAAACGCTAATTTTTGCCTTTTGCATTTTCGCATCAAAGAGTGAACTGCCTTATTATAGTTTTCTATACAACAACAGAACTGACAACTCAAATTTGAGGAGAAGCGCGGCCAAATACTTAGAAAAATATTTTAACACGAAATATTTATTTGTTTACTTATTTTAAGGGAGATGGCAATCTTCCGGCTTGAACCGTTTCAAATTTTTGATTTTCAAAATTACTCAGCGAGGCATTCCTTTGAAAGGAATTGAAAATGTAATTTTTTTTCCAATTGAAAGGAATTGAAAATTTAATTGATTTTTTTCGAATTCCATTCCTCAAAGTAATTTAAGAAGTAATCGAAAAATTTATAAAAAAAAAAAAATTTACTGTTAAATTGCAAAAGCTTTGTTAAATTTCTTGGTTGCTAACTGTCTTGAATAAATAACTTATACCTAAGTAGTATTACTAATTGGACTTTAAGAAGCCTGAATAACTTAAACTGTAGCTGTTCAGTTTATAGAGTAACCGTTAAATTTTCCAGATCCTACCGCGAACGCGCTTCGCTGCAGATGTGACCCGTAACTGTCGAAGCAGGCATAACCCGCCCGAATACTGAAGAACAGTCCGGACTGTTGCTGCTTTGGGTACTGCTGTTCTCTTGGACTAATCCCCGCATATCTGTAAAAGTGCACTGACTTAATTGTGTATATTATGGTACCCTTAATGCTACCCAAAATGGCGTGCCTTCTGGGGCCTTTGAAGTACTCTTACTGGTAACCTGCGTTACAAATGGGGATAGAGTCCGCTTTAATTACGAGCCCTGTCGAACTGAAGATCCCACCTCCTAAGAGTTTTATAAACAAATTGTAACACTGTAAGGACGTTAAAATTACACAAAAAACGCCGAGACACGTAAAATTAATTTTGGGTAGTAGGTTACGGATCTGTATACCGTTTTTTTAGATAAGGTCATTTACTCGTTATTTTCATTTTAAGTTTGCATAGCAACTGAAAAAAATTCTAACTTTAATATGGAAAAAGTTACTCAAACGCCATGTATGAGTACGGTCATGTACGATATGGCGTATGAGTAACATTATTTCCTGCTAGTATTTCATAAAAAAAATTATTGCACTTTCACTTAACCCTTGCAAACTTGTTTATTTATCCATCGATTTTCATCGTTAGTAGTGTTTTTTGAAATTTCGAAATATACTGCAGACTCTCCAAGGATGGTTATGGGCTAAAAAAATTACGATATAGAAAGGGGGCGTGGAACCTCCCATACAAACCGAAGTTTTCAAACTGCATATATTTGTGGTAGAGGACTGGAACTGGGTATGGGGATATATATATATAAGATCGACTAACTGTCAAACGGTTGGTTGCAAGTTTGGATTATCAAAGACACAAACCAAATTCAATAAAAAAGGGTTGAATTCGCATAACGTCCAAATAAAAGGGTTGTTTAAAGAGAGCTTAATGAAATTTGTTGTATAGAAAACTTCGAGTTTAAGAGTAGAGTTTAGCGTTAAACTCCAAAATGGCCCATAAACTCGAGTTTGCGGCTCAATGAGAACGTATTATTACTTTAAGATAGTTGATACTCCTATTGAAAATATTTCTAAATAAAGATTTCTCAAATACCTTTCGTTTTGTACCCATACTGTATTATTTCATTTATTTTGTCAATTTAACTGAGTTAAATTTGCAAACACCTGACAACCCTCTTCAAAAATATTTTTGACTGTATGTGTTCTTAAAACTCTCTAGTTTGACACCCACTTTGCAATATTTTCTTTATTTTATCAATTTAACTGAGTTAAAATTTTCAAATAGGTGGCAACACTCCAATGGTTTTCTTTTTTAAACTTCTTAAATTTGATACCAACATTGCAATAGTTCCTTTACTTTATCAGTTTAATTGTGCTTAAAATTTTCAAGCAAGTGGCAACCGTCCAAATTTTTGTATCGTTAATGATTCCGGTATTATACCGCACAATTAAAAAACAATTCAAATCATTTCAGCCGTTCTCGAGGCCTCGTGCAAGCGAGCACAACTTTTTTATATATACTCTTTATACATAGATATATGTAGATAGAAGATGTCCAATGTGTGCTTTCGATTTTAATCTTTGACTACACAAAAATTCCACATTTTACATTCGTGAATGAAAAAAAAAACAATTACATTTTCAGATACTTTCAAAGGAATTGGAAAAAAAAATTACATTACTAGCACGTAATTTATTCAAATTACAATGTGAAATTCCTTGTAATGGAATTAAAAAAAAAAACAATTCAAATGTAATTACTTCCAGGAATTGAGTAAGTAATCGATTCCTTTGCTGTGGACTGTAGGAATTGATTCCTAATTACAATTCCTTGTAATTTGTAATTGGGAGTAATTTAATTCCTAAAGGAATCATTACGACCCAGCTCTGAGTATAATCAAAATGTAGGGTTGCTTGCCCGTAAACTGCAAATAAAAGTGGTGTTTAAGGCGAGTTTGACGAAAATTGTTTGTATGGTAAACTCTGAGTTTAAGAGCAGAGTTTAGCGCTAAACTCCAAAATGGCCCATAAACTCTAGTTTGTGGCTCAGTAAGAACGTAATATAACACTAACTGCAGGCTAAACATCGTTATCGACCAGAGTTGGAGGTAGTGCAATGCAATAGTGATAGTGAAATAAATATTTCTTTTTTCACTAAAATTAACAATCGAATAGAGTGAAAATCTCTCAAGTGGGCCATCCAAAATTGGACGTTGAAGATTTTTTCGCACAAATCACTTTATTCGGTTTACAACCATAAAAAAATATGAGTTGAAAAATTTTGAAAAATTCGAAGTTTTAAAAGAGCTATTGTTATTAACTTTTTTTGATGAATTCGGTAATTATTTATTATCCACTGATTCATAGCATGTATCTTGCTGATTTCTTCCACGATAATAGTTAATTAGACACGCTTTAACCTTATTGTTTCAATTTGTCAAATAATCATCATCTATATATATAAAAACGGTGTGAAAAATGTATAGCAATTCATCAATTGGTTGGGCCGATTTGGCTAACATTTTTTTTTTAGTTGTTCGTAATTGCCAGAAGAAGGTTTTTACGAAAGAAAATTTTGGGATTTTTTTTTTGGAATTTTGAGTGCAATTCCTTCGGAATGGCATTCGAATGGAAAAGTAGAAAATTCTTAGTGGAAAACACGGAAAAATCCGGAAGAACGCGAAAAATTTGAACTTTTCGACAAAAGCTTGGAAAATTTCGGATAATTGTGAAATGCACTGGGAGCATGAATCAATTGGGAACAATTTTCTGTGCTGCTTTTTTGGAACGGTGTTTAGAAGAAGGAGTGCACAAAGTTTTATATTTTCAGATAGGTGATGCAGGGATCGAGCTACGCTAAAAAAAATGCATTTGTTTCGTTGGTAGCCTTTTGCCTACATTAGCATATAGGATCCATTTTTTTCGTTAAATGGGTCAGGGACCGATCTATTCGAAAAAGACTTATCTATGGTCCGATTTGCTTGAAATTTGGCACGTAGGTAGCTTATTGGCTGGGTTAACATAAAGGATATTTTTTCTGATAGGTGGACCAGATACCGATGTATTCCAAAAAATCTTATTTACGGTCCAATTTGCTTGAAATTCGATACCCGTATTATAGATATGCTTAGAATAGAATCGAGTCATTATTTTAAAGTTCGAAAGGGGTTTGAAGGCGGCGCAAACATACGGGTTTTGGCTATTTAACAATACTTATTACACAGGCCAACAAAAATGGGGAACAATTTGATGCAGCAAATGTTAAGGTTATTTTTGCTGAATGTTTGTGTGCTGATTACGAATCCGTAAGAATGCAGTTTCCATCTGCTCCAGAGTTTAAGAAAAACGAGGTCAAAGTATAAAAAAATCGCGTTTTTTTCAATATTTGAGAAGCTCTAGCTTTGATTAAAGCTAAAAATCTCGAATACTATCCTTGCAAATTCCTTCACCTTTACTTGATGGTCACTTATAGTAATTTGTTGCACAGAAATAACTGATTTTGGGAAGTTTGAGTACCTACCGCAATTAAGCAAAAGGTGATAGATATAACCTTCCACTTAGGCTTAAATTAAGGCTCGGACTTCTGACTTCAATCCCTGAAAATACCATTTCTGCACCTTGACCCTAAGGTCCACTATAGTCATTTATTGAACAGCTAACACTGATTTTTACACCATTTTTTTCAATTTCATAATTTTCCAGTATTTCTTTTTTATTGTTGGACGATAAAAAGTAAATGAGTATAGGTGACCATCAGGGCAAGTTGCAGGAATAGTTCTTGCAGGGATAGAAGTCTGTACTTCTAGCTTTAATTTAAGCCTAAGTGGAAGGTTCTATAACCTTTTGTTTCATTGCTAGAGCTTCTCAAATATTGCAAAAACGCGATTTCTTTCTCAAAATCTGGAGTTGATGGAAACTTTATAATTACGTATTCTTAATCAGCACAAAAAAGCCTATCAAAAACAGCTTTAACATTTGCCGCATCAAAATCGGTGTTTCCCTGTGTTACCTACACTAATTATATAAAGAGAAGCTCCTTCTTTTTATAAGAGGTGATCTCGTGAACGGCTGTACCGATTTTTTTTAAATTTTGGACACCTACTACAGACTTTCGATATATTAAGGGAGCGTGTCATCACCCATACATATCGAATTTTTCATACCGTATATCTCCGGAAGTATTTGTGGTAGTGTCCTGGAAATTGGTATAGAGATTTTGGGGCTACTGGAACAGGGGCGTGGCGCTTTCCAAACATATTGACACTTTTACCTATCTGTAAATATATACACCCAGAACAGTGTTTTTTTCTTTTTCATAATACATTTTTTTGTTAATTTTTTATAGAAATATAGTTCATTTTGCATCAAATGGCACCAAATTTTGAGTATGCAGCTTTGTAGTACACTCAATTTCAGTATCATAATGTGCAAGTTTTTGAGAATTTTTTTCGCTGATAATGTTGCGCATTTTCTCCGTAACGAATGCAGTATGCAAAAGACTTATTCTGGTGGCTTAACTCCTCCTAAACGACCGAACCGATTTTAATGATAATTTTTAATTGATAATTTTTAGTGGCGCTGGAGCCAAAATCGACGATTCGGAGGCACTAGGGATCAAAGTCAAATTACTTCTGTTAAATCAACCATCAGAACCATTGCGGTCCTTGCTTTACGGTGACTAAAAAGAATGTGGACCAATGATACTCACCAGTTTGGAAATTGCCGCCAACTGTACTATACAGATCCAAGGACGTTTCACACAAACACGCAGCAAAGCAACAAAACAAACGCTAATTTT
>NW_023469518.1:646-5367 GCF_013731165.1 Rhagoletis pomonella | reverse complement strand
GAGACCCTAGTCACCCAGCTATATGAAAAGTGCTCAATCTTAAAGCATTCATGAACGGCTTTCATTTGATACCCATATTGAACAAATACACCCAAGGTTACCCAGGTCCACATTTTGGTCTATATCTCGAGACCCTAGTCACCCAGCTATATGAAAATTGCTCTATCTTAAAGCACTCATGAACAGCTTTAATTTGATACCCATATTAAACAAATACATCCTAAGGTTACCCGGGTCCACGTTTTGGGGCCACGCCCCCTTTATATATCAAAATATTTTTTACCCTGTGACCATCCCTGGAAGATATCCAGTGCGTGTGTAAAATTTGGTTACGATCGGCTTATTCGTTTAGGAGCCAAGTGTGTCTATAGGTACATACATAATTTGAATTTTATATATATAGATTACAAAATACGAAAAAAATGCCAGCTTACTTTTTATTCGAAAAAATCTGAGTTATTTCTTCTGTCACGGGTGGGACAAAAAAAAGAACCTGCTTGATGTCTTATAATAAAACAAAGAACCACGAATGCAAACAAAGTAAAAACTACAACAAAAATTATGGATTTATTATAAAAAAAAATCCGAAATTTCTCTGTTACGGGTGGGACACGTACAAATTTTTATATAAAAAGGTGAATGTGGTCCATATTAAAGATTAGTTATTAAAAAATATAAGAAGCCAAGTAGGGGTTTAATTCACTCACGTTTTATCTTAGTATAGTGCCTTTTATATAAAAGAAAAAGCCTAGCACGTCCGCCAAAAAATTTATTAAAAATCAACGCGATCTCCCAGCGTCTTGAAATTTTCGCTTTTTGCTATTAAAATTTAATGGGATATAAAACTGCATACCTCGAATTTTTTCTAAAAATTATGAACAAAAAGTTTATAATTTTTGGGCGTAACTGTTGAAATTTTTTGAAATTTATAATTTTTGTACGAAGTTTGAAATACTGATTTATGTGGTTCTGGTTATGTAATGTGCTAGACTTTTATAAAAAAAAATAAAACTATGAACATTAAATAAACAAAAGAAAATACCAAAACTGGTCAAAATGTCACTTAACTTGGTCAGCTGACCACAAGGGCCAGTCCGCGCTTCCGCCCTTTTCCCCTGCGTCCACCACAACAAACAAATAGAGCTTATCAGCCCTGTAAACCTACCTCTGGCAACTGTAGCACCCGTAGCTGTCACGGGTGGGACATGCTTGACTGTAGAATTATTCTTTTCTAACTATGTGGAAACGAAAATGTAATTGTGGTTAACATTGACAATGAAGTTCGAACGTTATGTAACAAACCCGAAACACAACTTCAACTTGTAGCCGCTACAACAACAACAACTTAAACTTAAACTTCTGTAATTAACTATAACAACGTTTATCTATTTTTGTCACGCGTGGGCCAAGATCAATACTGCTTAATAGTAACTCATAATATAGATAAAGCACTCACACAATTTAATATATACAATTTTATTAAACGCAGATGAGTTCTACTACAAATTTTTCTTACCAAACACTTGAATTAATTATGGAACTTCCCATACCCAAAAACAAGTTCAGATTAAAAAGTTGGAAATTTTCCGTTATATTATGAACAATATTTTTATAAAAAAAAAATAACAAAAATAATTTTTATTGAAAAAAAATTGTATATTAAAAAAAAATCACCAGCAGTACAGTCGTTAAAGTACATGTCTACCCTTTAGACTTTGGCGTCACTACAAAACCACGAGTAGGTACTGCCCAAATTTATCTTTTCCACTATAATTTTAATAAAACATTGAAATTGTCAGTTTATCATATACTGGGACATAGTTATATATGCATGTATGTAATTTTACATAAGCATCCCTCTACGAAAGGTAAACATTGCTCAATGCAAGCTGTAAAGTTTCCCAAGAAGAATGGAAACATTCCCTTTCGTTAAGCAGTTAATTTCGTTTTCAACATACAATGTCATTAGTGGAAAACTTTCCTCCTCGCTATCCAAAGAACCAAAAAGTTTTTCAAGAAACTTCCTCAAGCTTTCCTTATGAAGTGAAACGGAAACAATGTCGATTCAAAACTTCTGCCTTAATTCCATAAACAACGAAGAGGAATATTTCTACATTACTTCCAAATATAAATTTCCATTTTTCCTCGAGGGATGTGTACATATGTATGTACACACATACAGTTATATCGTGCTACCATCAAATTTGCTTAATTATGTAGGTCTCATGTTAAGCGTATTGATAAAAATAAGTAAATAATTTTTTGTTTGCAATTAAGGGGTTAAATACCATTTGGTTGAGTTACTGATATCCCAAAAATGTGTCATTACCTCATGTGTACTACAGATAAGATACATATACATACATATACATACATATACATACATATGTACATAGTTAAGGCAAAGTTACGAAGACAAACGGAGTATAGCCTGATAGAACACTTTGTGCTATTAAGGCAGATGCCACAGTAGCAGTAATCGTCTTTCAAAAATTTGGACAGATGAAATGATTTGCACAATAGGAGAGAATATAAAATACAATAATACTTTTTTGTTTACCCATCTAATCGCAAACATATCGGTACCTACTTTCGGAAAGAGATTTATCCTTATTACTGCAAATAGTGCACACCTTCAACTTACATATATAAAATGCGTGAATTGCATCTTGACAAAGTAAAACTGGCCCAACGTCAGCTTAGTTAAACTAATACTAGTCTATTTAAGCTAACTTTGTTACTAAGTGTGCCACTAAGCGGCTCATAGCCAAGGATATGTTTTTGGAGTTTACAAACAAATACCGATTATTGCAACCACAGGAGCGAGTTGCTATGTAAACCTGCTACTGTCTTCACGTTTTATATAAACGCCGGTGTTTTAAACGAGGGACAAATGCTTTGAAATTTTTGGAAAGAGAAGATGTACATATGTACATATGTATGTACAAAGCATGTCCAAGATTTAGTTCTGAGTACATATGTACATACATACACATGTATGTATATACTAAGAATTTAGTCCAACCATTGGATTTCTATTCAACGAATACGTAACAGTTTTTTTTTCGTTGTGAAAGCAAAACTATATGGAATGCTCATATCGGCGTCGGAGGCACACGAAACAGGGTTAAGTAGATGCATGTCTTTTGAGCATAGGCTTTGTAGCAGTAATCAGAATAGACAAATAAAAACGCACAAAAGTAGTATGAATTTCATATACATTCATACATATGTACATTAGACTGCATCGCTCCCCATACAAAAATAAAAACGGTACTGTTTTTCCATTGGAATTATAAAATCTATTATATTTTAAGACGTGCGCCAAAATATTTCGGAAAAATATTAAGATTTAAGCGAGCTGGACCGATTTGAAAATACCTCCAAAAATGGAGTTTTTTATGAATAAAAATAGTTTTCCGAAATATTTTGGTGGACGTCTTAAAATATAATAAATTTTGTAATCCCGGCGGAAAAACCGCAACTTTTTGTTGGTGATGCAGTCTAATGTACATATTTATAAATAAATGTATGTATATATAGAAATATATCTCGTTAAATGCTTCTAAATAAGGTCTGTTTTGTGAGACTTTTTGCCAATAAACTTGCACTTATTATAGCTACTAGCAATTACCCGGCGTGCTTCGCTGCGCCTTAAATGTATTTTTGTGTTGTAACTCTCCCCCTAAGCTCTTATGGCCTCATTTACAAAATATTTTTAAAGAACTTTATGAAGTTAGATTTAAAAAAATCGATCTATGAAGCATTGTTTATTTTTTTTTTGAGTTAATATATTTTCGAAGGTAATTAGAAAATATGTAAAGAACCGACTTTCTCTTGGAAATTTAATTTATAATCTTATAACTGGAGTCTACTATCGCACCCTTTCCTCAAACGTGTATTGATTCAATATTCAAATAACGTATATTTATATAATTTGAAAAAATCTCCCTACTATACAAATATGTACAGCAATATTAAATAATATTTTCAAATGTTGTGAGAGGGAGTAACAAAACAAAATTACTTTTAAGGCGCAGCGAAGCACGCCGGGTATTCGCTAGTGTCACATGAAATTAACTGAGCAAAGTACAATGAATAGCTGTTAAACAATGGCACCATCTACTTTAAATGAAACATACTTATTTTCGTGGGGGATACTCACACACCATATACTTTTCTATTGAAATTTTTCCTGAATTTTCCTAGCTATAAACCTCCAACGAATGCAAAACCGTGAAAATCGGTTCGTGCGTTCTGGAGTTATAGCGTCAGGAAGGAAAACCCTACTTATTTTTATATTAATTTTTATATTAAAGAAGATTAAAGAACTGTCCGCATTACTCAATTTTATTTTTCACTAAAACGGTATTCATGAATTTTTTAATTTTTTTTTTATTTGCTTCCGCATACTTTTGACATAACAGCTTTCATTTTATGCCGATATTAAACAAATACAGCCTAAGTTTACCCGGGTCCACGTTTTGGTCTGTATCTCGTGACCCAAGTCACCCAGCTATATGAAAAGTGCTCAATCTTAAAGCATTCATGAACAGCTTTCATTTGATACCCATATTAAACAAATACACCCAAGGTTACCCAGGTCCACGTTTTGGTCTATATCTCGAGACCCTAGTCACCCAGCTATTTGAAAAGTGCTCTATCTTAAAGCATTCATGAACAGCTTTAATTTGATACCCATATTAAACAAATACATCCTA
>NW_023469518.1:0-636 GCF_013731165.1 Rhagoletis pomonella | reverse complement strand
GAGACCCTAGTCACCCAGCTATATGAAAAGTGCTCAATCTTAAAGCATTCATGAACGGCTTTCATTTGATACCCATATTGAACAAATACACCCAAGGTTACCCAGGTCCACATTTTGGTCTATATCTCGAGACCCTAGTCACCCAGCTATATGAAAATTGCTCTATCTTAAAGCACTCATGAACAGCTTTAATTTGATACCCATATTAAACAAATACATCCTAAGGTTACCCGGGTCCACGTTTTGGGGCCACGCCCCCTTTATATATCAAAATATTTTTTACCCTGTGACCATCCCTGGAAGATATCCAGTGCGTGTGTAAAATTTGGTTACGATCGGCTTATTCGTTTAGGAGCCAAGTGTGTCTATAGGTACATACATAATTTGAATTTTATATATATAGATTACAAAATACGAAAAAAATGCCAGCTTACTTTTTATTCGAAAAAATCTGAGTTATTTCTTCTGTCACGGGTGGGACAAAAAAAAGAACCTGCTTGATGTCTTATAATAAAACAAAGAACCACGAATGCAAACAAAGTAAAAACTACAACAAAAATTATGGATTTATTATAAAAAAAAATCCGAAATTTCTCTGTTACGGGTGGGACACGTACAAATTTTTATATAAAAAGG
>NW_023469517.1:0-5368 GCF_013731165.1 Rhagoletis pomonella | reverse complement strand
ATCAGTTTTGCCTCCAATGTCACGAAGCTGAAAGCACCTTTTTTTTGATTTTGTAAAACCTGGCAGCAGCTTTGAATAGCAGAGATCGGTCAAATGGAGAGACTAACTTAATAATGAGAGGTGCAGATTTGGTGTTATCTTTCCCTCTGCGCACACGAAACGCAGCGCAAACGGGGGGAGCATTTACCACCATCGCTTCGCACAGCTTTCCAAAAATATCGCTTACGTTTTCGTCATTTTCGTGCAATATCCCACTAACAATAATGTCCGCTGAAACACTGATTTTGTCGTGCACTGCAAGTTCAGCCTTGAGCTCACACACATCTTTACGCAGCTGCTCAAGTTGCGTATATTCGCTCTCAACTTTCGCGAGCCTTACCGCAAAATCCCTCATACTCCGCTTAATGTTCGACAGATCAGCTGTGATCTCGCTAATTCTACTTAGGACCTGTTCTTCAGATGCCTTCAGTCGTGCAGTTATCTGCTCCACTACGTTCTCAGTTTTCCCTTCAAGCCGTGTAGTCCATACAGGCGTAGAGCAAGTCTCATCTTTACCTACTTTAATTTGAGGCGTAGCACAGTGGGGCAAATAAAGTGGTCGTAGACAAATCAGTCTAGAGATCACAATTTTCATCATATTTCAAAGTCTTTTTTTTAATTAAAGCTAATAAAATTTCCTATCAATCTGTGGAAGCAAATTTTTCATTTTTTTTTTTTTAAATTTACAATACATTTAAAAAAAAAGAAAAAAAAAACATTTTTAAAAAAGTGTAGTTAAAAAAAAAAATATGCCAATGCCTTTGTAGTCATAAAATGGGCGGTGCCACGCCCAGTTTAAAAAACTAAAAACTCGCTTTTATATCAATGTGAACTAAAAAAGTAAAAGTTATTTTTTAGAAATACAGATTTCGTTTAAGAAGAATAGGAAGTTCCCTGACATGATTTAATTAAATTTCTAAAACCAGCCTAAAATAGGGATAAAGTAATTGATAATAAACTTTTAACTTTTCATTTCCAGAGTAGTAATACTGGATATTGACGATAGCAGGATTATAAAATCTTTGAAAAGTAAATACTAAAAGTATTTTTAATCACGGAATAAACAAAATATATTTTACGAAAAAATTTTCAAAATCTGTATATAAAGTTTTGAATCAAAGAAAAGGGGCAAAAGTCGCATAATTTTTAAGAAAAGTTTCAAAATAAGCCTATTTTTAAAAGGCCGGTGTCAGGGGGGCATCGATCTCCAAAATGTCTCAATTTGACACTTAAGTCGCACAGCGTTAACACTGCCCAAGTTAATAGAAGCGAGGTAAAAAGAATCTGCCCATAACATACCGTTGTGTAAAATTACGGAGTTCGTACGATTTTTTGCGGGTTGATTGAAAACAAGGGTGGCCTACTTTTGTTCAGCAGTTTAACCCGTCAACTCCCACCAGAACGGGTCTTTTTGACTCACTGTTTAAAAAATGGCTTATAGATGGTTAAAATTTACACTAAAATATAAAGCGCCAACTTTGACTAAAGATAACCGAATATAATGAAAAATACTAATTTTCACCAAAAAGGGGGAGCTTTAACTCTGTGTAGGAAACATTGTGATGCGATGGAGCAAAACCTTCCTGGGTTTTGACCTCCACTTATGAATGCGAACGTAATTTTCACACAGCCACCTAGTACTTGTTTGTACATATGTATATCGTCGATGAAATATTTACAGGCCCAAACTGACATTTTTTTTGAAATTTGGTTTTTTGCATTCCCAAGAATCTTATACTAAAACCCATCTTCCCGAAAAATTTAGAACCGCAACTCAAAAACTAACAATTTAATGCCACTTTTTAAAAAGCCCTAACTGAACGAATGAAAATTTGTGAAAGCAAAAAGCCCTAACCGAAGTTCTTTTGCTACAAAAAATTTAACAATGCCAATGAAACTTCAAAGAAAGTTGTATAAGTTTAGAACGCTTTGCATTTGTAAATAATTGACCAGCTAAAATTCGTGACTATATTGAACTATAGTCTGTGTTTCGTGTGAAAAATGTCAAATAAATAATTAAAAACCAATTAATAGTGCAAAAATGGAGCAGCGGCATGCCACAAATATAAAAAATAGGATGAATGGTAAGGAGTATACTTACGGTGACCATCCGTCTTTGATTTTAAAGGATAGTCTTTATTTTAACCCCCTGTCCTTTTTAATTTTTGTCAAAATAAAGGACACCATTTTCCTTTATTTCTTAAACTGTCCTTTAAATGAGCTTTGGATTTAACATACAGAGGTCAATTTTTAAACGGAGCATATTTTTTGTTTTGTTTTTATTATACGTGTATTTATTTATTGTATCTGCTTATTTTACATCTATTAAGGCCATTCTCTGCTGCTGTCCATTACAGATTTAACCACCGGTATACCAAGGTCCCTATGTATATTTTCATTACGGACATACCACGGTGCTCCCGTTAAGGCCCTTAGAGTTTAAGATTGGAATCTTTGGATCCTGTCAATGTTGGTTGCACCGGTCGTACCCCACAGTTGAATACCATACATCCATATAGGCTTAATGACTGTATTATATACATATACTATAAGTACTTTATAATCTAGTTTCAGTTTTTATTTACTGTTGCATTTGTTTAATCTTGGTTGATATGTGTTTGCGCAAAGTTAGTCTCCTATCCAACTGTATTCCTAGATAATTCATTTATTTATTTAATTAAGTAAGTCAAACACACAACCATAAGTTAATTTTACAATGTTTGACCTTAAAACTAGATTACATAGGTAAAACTTAGATTAATTATTATTATAATTAACAATTAATAAAAGTCGTGGTAGAAGTAATAGAGAATAGGACAAAAGTAGCGGTAGTAGTACGGTTTAAGTAAGAGAATATAAAAGAGATGAATAATGGTATAAATACTTTTATTTGAAAGAAAAGAATACGTTCAACAATATTCTGCAAAATAAAGAAGCAATTCCTGTCTAAAGCTCAAAGTCCCCTTTATGTTTCTAATTTTTTAGGGGTAAAGTGTTCCATAAGCGGACAGAGAACACAAAGTATTGACGTTCGGTCACCAAACAACTATATTTCATTGGGGCTAAATTGAGCGAACGGGAAAATTTGGAAAACTGAAGTCGATCTTTGAGATATCGGGGCTCCTGAGTAGTAATGATATTCTGAAGTAACACTAAACATTTAAACTTTAGCAAATCGTCAAAAGATACAGATGCAATTTGCTTTGCAAACACAGAAATGTGGTCATAACGTTTTTTTACAGTAGACTTACCTAGCGATGTTATTATACAATACATTAAGTTTACTACGACACACACTATCACAATTAGTATACAGCTCACAACCATACAGTAACATCGGTAACAAATACGTTTTAGCTAGAAGCAGTCGAATTTTAACTGGTGTGAAGTGTTGAGTGGTCCATAGATTTCGGAGCATGCCATATACTTTGCCTATGGTGCTAAAAATGTGATTTCTCCACGTCAAAGTTCTATTAAATACAACCCCTAAATTTTCAACAGTGTCAACATATTTAATCACAGCATTATTTAATTTAACCTCGATGTAGTCGTCAACTATGTAGATTTTCTTATATATAGCGATGCACTGAGATTTATCTGGATTAAGGATCAGTCCATTGTCAGAAGCCCACCTGCTTATAAATTTCAAGTCGGTATTTAAATTTTTAATACAAACATCAATTGAGTCAATAGGACAACTAATCGTCTGCATAAACATGGACATCGCTATATTTAATCACACTAAACAGGTCATTGATATACAGCACAAACAGCAAGGGGCCAAGAATAGAACCTTGAGGGACACCTCTAGTTATAGGTAAGCAGTTGGATATAGTGTTACCAGCACATACTGCTTGTAAACGACCACTGAGGTATGTTTGCACAAGAGTTGATGCCGACGTAGAAAAAATTTAACCAGTTTTTATGTTTTAAGATTAAAAGTTTGTGGTCCACATAGTCGAATGCTTTGGAATGGTCAAGTAGAGTGAGAAAAGTCACATATTTTTTGTCAATATTAAGTCTAATATCGTCTGAAACTTTTAGGAGCGCCGTAGTGCATCTCGTCTGCGAGCCTTAAAGGTATTATAATTTTCTAAGCATTTAAATCGCTTCCAGTTTCGATATGCATTGTTGCGTTTGTTTATCAAATCTTTAATATAGTTGTTGGGCCATGGCCGTTTTTTATCATTAACTGATTTGGAATTGAACTGGCACAAACTGATCAAAAAGTGAACTAACGTTTGCTTCAAGGAAATTAATTGGATCATTGCTAGATACTAAGTTGTAGATAGATCTCCAGTCAACTTTATCCTCAGCTTCTTCAAGATGCTTGTAATCAATATGTAGAAAGTCGCGATATGAATAAAAGCTAGTGTCATAGGTCGATTGAAAGTCGAATGTCAAAAAAATTAAATCGTGCTTAGAAAAACTTGGAACAGAAAGTTGGTCATAAAGGAGTATTTTATTGGTGTCATTTGGTCATTGGTCCAGCAAAGTGCTACTAATTTCAATGAAAATATATTCGATTGTGTTGAAATTTTTTGAAGTACATTTAAGGGAACAAGACAGGCTACTTTTTAAAAACACAGCAACACGACCACCACGCTTAACTCCATCTAAACGGAAAAGTTTATAACCACTAACATAAAACGAAGCATCATTATGCCACGTAGATAGCCATGTCTCAGATACACACACAACATCCACACCAGAAGACTCAAAGATAAATCTGAATTCATCAATTTTAGATGGTAGGCTTTGGACATTGAGATGACTATTTTTAATCCAGACTTTTGCTTACTCAGGACGGGAATCATATTAAAAGTAGTGTCTCTGCCCTTAGAATAGTATCTATGTTTACACATCATTGAAAAAAAATAAGTAAAGAAAAGAACATTGCACTTTAGAATTATTAAAATGCGTATATTACCAAACGTAACAAAAGATAAGGTTGACATAATAATTAAGAGAAAGTGTTAGTATCGGGAAAAGAGAAGATAAGAAAACGAGAAACATGAAAAGAGAAAGTTACAATTCGCCCTTAACATTAAACTAGAGAGTGATATGAATAAGAGAAAACTAACTGAACACAAACTTAAATATACAAAATAACATAGTCCTTTATTGCTGTCTAACATAGCTGCAATGGCCTCTTTGGTAAGTACCTTGACAGCTGCGCCTCCAGGGATCACGCGGGCGTATACTTCGCCTCGAACAGAATAGGCAGATGTTAAACTCATTTGCTTTTTCAGCTGTGTCGCGAACTGCATAACTTCGCGATAACCTTTGGTTAGGCATTCGTTTATATAAACTCTCCCATCAGTTTTGC
>NW_023469516.1:0-5369 GCF_013731165.1 Rhagoletis pomonella | reverse complement strand
GAAAACTTTCGAACAATTCCGAATACTTTTGAACAATTCCGAAAACTTTTGGACAATTCCAAAAACTTTCCGACAGTTCCGAAAACTTTTAAAGATTCCGACAAACTGAAAGATTGTGGAAAATCTCGTTCAAAAAAAACATACGCTTTTGCGCCAAACAAGTTTTTGTTTGCTTTGAACACATTAATTTTTGGATACTTTTGTTGTGCACTTCACACATGCTATTTCATAATTAAGAAAAACCGAAAATAAAAATTTTAAATTAATGCGATTTGAACCTGGACGCTCTTGCCAGCAACCAATTGTAGCAAGCTGATTCTTGATTAAAATTTCTAGACAACACCACTCTGTGAGCGATCAAAAAAACTTATTATTGGTTGTTTAAAAAAATACTTTTTCTGTTCAAAAGTATCCAATCGCTAACATGGAAAAACTAAAAAATTACGCTGTTTGAAAAAACCATGTTATTTTTTTCTTAGTGTAGGTATGAAAATGCTAACTTTTATAAAAGTTCCTTTTTATAGCACCTTTGACCGGTATTTTTTTCAAAATCAATTTAGCTTCTATTTTCGTCATCATTTGCCCGCCTTGTCTCTAAGTGTCCAGTACATGCTTATTCCAGCTGGCATACTCCACCTTCTCGTTGTGCGCCAATCCATTTTGAACAATGAACAGCCAGCCAAATTTGCCATTATTGACTAGCCATGCGCGCATCGCGAATTCCCGCATAGCCAAAAGCGCACTAAATTATGCGATGAGGAAAGCGCATATTTCACATGTGTCATAATCAGTGCGCCTGCAATGAATCCAAGTGCGTTGGGAGTAAATTTGGATAAAAGGCAGGAATCAAGCGGCGAAACGGCGGAATGTAAACTGCTGATATCGTACGCACTAAAGCGTGCAAACAACAGTAAATCGAGCATTGCATAAATCAGAACAACAACAGCAACAATGGTAATATTGTAAAAAGGATGCTGGCTGGCGAATGCGGTGTATGCAAAATTTTAGTGAAGAGCCAAATAGAGCGACTCAATAATTCAATCAAAAGCCAAATAACAATGAAGCTGCAGCATCACAACAACAACAGCTACAGTAAAACAATTAAGATATATGCAATGCAGCAACAAAAAAGAATTTTTGCGGAAGTGGAGCATATGTGGCTATGAAACTGCCGAAGGGTAAAATCAACATTGCAAATTTGAATAGATGCAGGAGGCGCTTGCTTATTTATTTGTCAACGAGTGTGTTTGATTGCGTGTGCATTTCAATGGAAATGTGTGCAGTTGATCGCCAGCAATGTCATTAATCACCAATGTGGAAAACAATAACCGAAGGCGCTGGAACTGCATTAGATAATAGGGAGTTGGCTGGTGTTAACAAAAGCAGCGCACCGACACAGCGAAGTACCCCAAAGTGTGGGTGGCAGAAAACAATGCAGGAAAGCCAGCGGAAGCACAGAGGCTTGGTATGACAATAGCAATGTGTAGCATCGACAAAGCGTATTTCAACGGCAGCAAAGCAGCGATAACACCATAGTAGGCAGGCAGCATTAATGAGCGCAGCAGCGGCAAGAAATAAGCGGATATCTGAGGTACGATACGAACAAAGCAAAATAAAAACATTGGCATTTTTACAAAACTATGCTTAAGCGATACATAGTAGAATTGCGCAAAATAGATATCGAATAAAAAAACGAATAGTGCAGTAGTTCAATTTCAAAACAATTAGCGTTGACATCGACACCGGCCGCACGCAAAAGCTGGCTGTAGCCGGTGTGGAACTGGTGTGTTGCGGTTTTGGCAGCGGTTGTTGCTTAAATGTGCTTAGCTGAAATCGACACTGTTGCATTAATAAACGCTTGTATGACTACATTCGATATGTCACTAAAAATTAGAAATTTAATTTCGAGAATAGGCCAATATCCATGCAATGCTGGTACCGACGTTATTAAACGCAACCGGAGATAAACCGCAAATAGAACAAGGAAATTAAAGAAAAAAAAAACACTTTATTGCTAAATTTCTCTATTTCAATATCAGTTGTGTGGATATGTATGTATGTAGTATATATCGCAGACGATCTTCAAAGGTGACACAACTCAAAATTGCATGTTCGTCAGCAAATGCAAAAAAAAAAACAATTTCTTAGCACATGCTAATCATGTGGGCAAGGGAGACTTTACTTTAGGTTTTTTCAACAAATTATAAAAAAGTTTTGCTCCAGCTTTTGCTGAAAGGTAAATAAAAGCTCTGCGCACATTTTTAGTCTTAGTAGTTTCACAAACGCCAAATTTTTTAGTTGTGTCACTCTTGAAGATCGTGTGCGATATGTGCTGTGTATGTGTGTGCATTTGAACCTTGAACTATGTATACAACATATACCAGATGAAAAAAATATGCTCGCTGCTTTCAGTTCGTAGAATGAAGGAGCAATTCCTATACGCAATGTATGAATTTCCACGGAAGAGGAAAATGCATAGTAAATTAACAGTTCCAACTAAAAGAATAATGATGACAACATTGGCAAATGGTATTTCATCACCCGAAATGCCGTAGCTAATAAATTTTGTTTGCATAAAACGATGTGGGGACTTGTTATTCGATGAAGCGCATCTTGATTATGAAAAGTGAATTTTGTATTTGACGATTTGAGATGAGTTCAATATTCAGTCTTATCCTGAGATTCGCTCAAATTCACTCATCCGCCCGTAGTGAATGCACGTAAGCGGAAAGAGAAAAGAGAGAGATTTCGAACGAAAACGTAACTCATTCAGCCTTGATTATGCATGCACAAAAAATGCGTACGTATGAATGCACATACATGTCGCTTGTTTGCTGGAAGAACAACATAACTTAATAAATAAAGAAGACTAATTTCGGCCGAAAACGAACTTTTTCAACCGTTAACCCGTTGCACAAATACATAAAAGGTACAGCGTTTGTACAATTGGGCAGCATTTTGTCCGACTTTAAAACTTTTTTTTTTTTCAAGTAAACATGTTATAATGGTATTTTATTGCTGTTCTCATTTTACTATAGTTTTATGTTTATAATCGAATTAAAATACTTAGCCCTTAAAAATTATAGAATTATAAAATCGTCTCCCTTTTCAATAGCCATGGTTTCCGCATATGGCGAAGTCACCTTTATTGTGGAGGTGGCAGATCACTCATAAATTTCAGTCTTCAGGGTTTATATTCTCCACTGGTTTCAGTGCTCTCATTGTCGTGCTACGCTGTTATTCGACCACTTCTCCGGTGGCGGTAGGCGAGATATGTGGCTCCACCGTTGGCCTTTGTAAATTTGTACTCGTATAAGTGTGCTCTCCGCGAGCAGAAATGACGTCTGTTATGATTCCATTGAGCTTGGTCCTCATAGACTACGTTTGTCCAAAAAACTGAAAGCGTGCCTCTCTCGTGAATCTTTGATGTGGATTGGCGGAGAAACTCGTTCGCCGAGGGTAAATGACAGTACTAGGCGAGAACATAGAATTTGCGCTCCTTTACATGGCATCTGTTAAAGACGTTGCAAGGTCTTATGTATTTCGATCCATGCCCCATTCCGCGCATTTCTTGAATCACGGTGATTAGCAGCCTTAGGCTTCTTCAGTACATCAGCATTAGTACATCAACCCAGGTGCATTCCCTCAAAGTTTTTCAAACATTCGCCGAGGTAGTTATCAAAAGAAGAGGGTCTCTTCGGAAGCTAAAGCTTTCTTTTCATTGGAAGCTTCTTTTATGTGGCGAGTCGCAATCCCAGCGAACAACCAGAACCCTTGAGTGCAAACAAAACCAACTTAAATTTTACTCAACGAAAATTGTCAACATAATGTCCTCTTTCAATAATGCATTGTGGTTATTCTGTTGTAAAAATGCCGTTGGACAAAGTCTCACATAATTCAACCATTGTTAACTTACTTCACACAGACAAACACACACACATCATAAATTTTTACTTAGTTTCCTTCTTCAATTTCCCGCGAGCATGGAAGTGTAAAACCACTATCGCCATCACCTCACCGGCTTGCCACTTCCGTTCGGCCTACACAACAACAATAAAGAGTCTGCTCCGCCAATAAAATATCAGCAACAACGCGAAAGGGTAGTGCGCTGCTATTTTAATTGTAAAGCAATTTAGTAGCGAGAGTGCACGCAAATTGTGGTGCTGATATCTAAGTGGGGCGCGCCTACGCTCGACTTCACTTCGCGTAAAATCACACTTCCTACACTACCGGCTGGCTTTCGTTTGCCTCACTAAGCTTTAACGCTGCTCCACTGATTATGGTTAGCTTTTTGCCAGCAAGATGCTCTTAATTATGCATAATTAACCTGTGCGGCTCGGTCGGCTCTTTGACTGCACTGCTTGTATGCTTGTACGATTGGTTGTGTGAGTGTGTATGTCTAATACCTCTACAGCGCATTTATGTATGTTTGTAGATGTGATTTAACTTATTCACCGCTACCGAGATTTAGTCGGAGATTTTCATTAATCCAATTAGTGCTGGAGTATGTGTGCAGCAAGCTTTCTCCTCGACAGGTGTGCATTTGTATGTATGCATTTTTATGTATGCATGGATTTGCACTTGTGTGTGCCTGTTTTTGCCAGATAATGTCGTTAAAGTAATTTTGTTTGATTTATCTACAATTGTGTGCGGCTTCCCAGCAAAAAACACGATTACCACAGAAACGAAAGTGGAAACGAGCTAGGTGATGGGAATCGCTTACCCTTTCGCTTCAAGAAGGCCTTATTTTAACATGGGCATGTCATTGGAGGTAAGCCCTTACCCGCAGCATTACCCTCAAACGAAGGAAGAACGCATGGATAAACAGAATCCAGAGAAGCGAACAAAGAATGCCTTACAGAGAAACTAATGTAGAATGCCTAGATAAGTACATACTTATTTATATTAAATTGAAATCAGAAAATGCCTTAAAAGGTTAAAATTAATAAAAAATTTTATAAATCAGCGTACATATGTATGTATTTAGGTATTTAGATTTTCTTTAAAATCGGTATGTACATACATGCATATTTAATTAAGCTTAAAATTGTACTTCCTCACTCTTGTACGTCACTTCATTGACTGACTTCAACATCGCTGCAAATTGAACAAAGCAAAACATGATTTTTATGCGAGACAAATTTCCACAGAAAGTAACGGTAGAAAAAGAATTTTTGGATATTCATTCCATTTTTCAGCTGACTACGATGCAGCATTCTACTTTGCATTCCCCGAAATGAAGCAAAGAAGCGAAACAAATAAAATATTGTAGGACATTCTACATTGCATTCCCCGAAATGAAGCAAAGAAGCGAAACGAATAAAATATTGTAGAACATTCTACTTTGCATTACCTGAAATGACGCAAAG
>NW_023469515.1:0-5369 GCF_013731165.1 Rhagoletis pomonella | reverse complement strand
TCGGTCAAGAAGCCGCATCGGTGGAAACCGTGCAGAGGAGGCCGTAATCACAAATGGGTACAAAATTCAGTTTCCAAAGTTTACATATATATGTAGTTAAAATGTACTTATATCTCTATACAATCTTCTGCATATGTGCGAAAATGACGTTAAACGCTTATAACGCTGCTCGTTTCACCAAAAACTATGCTCGTTTTATACTCACATTAAAATATTTTGTTTAGCTCAACATAATAAGATTTTAAATTTCCAAATAGGTGGCAGCTCTCTTTCAAAATATATTTTTTTTTATTAAAGCTTTCCGAAACCGCTTTCGTTTGATACTCGTATAAAACTATTTCTTTTAACTTGATAGTTAAATGCATTTTAACTTTTTGAACAGGTAGCAACCCTCTTGAAAAATACATTCGAAATATATCCTTTTAAACTCGTTTTAGTTAGACGACCAAAATGTTGTACTACTTTATTTAAGTAATTAATTAATCCATTTTAACTTTTCTAATATTTTTCGAAATAATCGTTTTGGAAGCTCTTTAGTTTGACATCTGCACTGTTGTAATATTTTATTTACCCTTTTAACTAAATATTTTAATTGATTTTAACTTTGGAAAAAGCTGGCAACACTCTTCAAAATATATTCTATATTTCAAAATATATTCTATATAATAATCCAGAGCATAATCTCTATGAGAGCCAAATTGTATTCAAATGCGACCAGTTGTTGTAGCGTTAAATAGCAACAAACATACTCACACACTCACTTACCCACAAACAAACAATTTTGGATTGGCCAACTGTACTACTTATATAAAAAAAAAATGTTTTTTTTCCACTCATCACCAGCAGTTCTATTTTGCTCGCCATAGAACACTCTTGGCGCCAATTCTTTTTAAGTCGCCAAGTATCATTTGTAGTTAAATTTCTGTCTTTCAGTTCTGCTAACCAAGAAAACTATAAAAGTAATCTAAAATCTCATTTCATGGTTATTTGCATCATCAAATGTATACATTGTGTAAAAATTTAAAAACGCTTTCATCACATGCATTTGCGCATTTACATGCAACAAATCTATTGCGACTGAACATTTCCAAATTATTGCCGTTAATTGCTTGTAAAATAATCATTCCCGCTTTGAGTGGCTATAGATCGTTCGTATTTTCTTTTTTTATAGCCAGCGCTGCAGTGTATGCAAATATCTCGGCATACATATGTACATGTTTATGTACCTACATACATACATATGTATGTATTGCGGAACACTTCGCTTGCACGCAGCTGCTTTGGCGAGAATACATTGTTTTTAATATCCTTTTTATGTGGCGCACAATGACATTGATGTGAATTTTTATTTCATTTCCTTGTTCTTCTACTTGCGTTGTACTTGCATTAACCTTCACGAACGAGAATATACATATGTATGTACTTATATCACTGAAACGATTTCACTACTAAATAAACATGTAAACTCATGAAATGAAATGTTCATGTGATTTTAATATGCATCTAGATATTTATAATGTTTTGGAGAAAACATGGCAGTTACGACCAGAGATAATCATGTAAAATAGAGTACTTTTCTAACAGCCGATAATGGAATTATGCACTTAGGAGTTGGGCAATAAAATCGACACGACTTCAGAAAAAGCATTTCTTTATTATGCCAGATCTTTTGAGTTCCATCGCAGTATTGAGGTTAAACGAGGAGATTTCGTAGTTAAAGTTGCACCAGAATTTCACGGTCATTTTCTGAGGTTGGAAGAATGGTTTCAACTCAGAATGAAAAGCTTATACCCATACAGTAAAACCTTAATATCTTTTTGCATTCTCAATTTAATTCTCAATTTTTATTTTCTTACAATATTTTGCCTGAGTGTTTTTAGAATAATCGAAAAAGTGTAAAAATTCATATCCGAACGAACTACACATTTGTAGTTTCACGAGGAATAATTTTAAAGAACATTTTACCCATTAGCTCTCTCATGAAAGGGTCTGACTAAAATGACATTCGATATATGCTGGAGGGTTTAAATATTCTAGAAAATTATTCGCCGAAAAATTTCACCAGAAGTATTCTCAGAACAAAGAGCGTAAAGGTCCTCTGAAAATGAAAAACCACAACGTCTTTTTGTAATATGAATATGTATGTGCATTAAAGTACAAAGCCACCTCTTTTATGGCTAGAACTTCTATCTAATTCTTTACAAAAACCTCCGAATCCAACCTTATTGTATAGTTTGGATCCATTCTTAGAGTTCCCTCTATTGTCGGAATGCGAAATGACGCCCCTAGTAAAATTTATTAGCTGCTAAATTTGTAAGTGAATGAATTATTGACGAACGACAAAAGCATACAAGCCATACACGAAGTCAATCTTTCAAAAGATTTCAGGCATAAAAATTACAGTCGAGGCTTTTGGATGCGACTTTTAGTGGATTACAGGGAAAAATAGTAAAAATACTTATTTAATAGACTGCATGCTATGCAGTTTTTGTGGATTGTTTCATCAGGAACGGCAACAACAAAAAATAATAATAATAAAAATTTAACAACCTGCCTGCGCCAACAGTATAACTTCGGTTGCGGGTTAAATGGAGGCTGCTTAAGCGATGCTCAGTTGAGTGGCGAAATTAATGAGTCCGAAAATTTTTGTGTAACCATTGTGGACGCAGAAGCACTCACTGCATATACATAGAGGGTGCCTTAAAAATACTTACAAGTACATACATATATATCCAGACACACTTACGTATGTATGTACGTGTAATGTTTGGCAGGAAGCGATGAGAAGGGAAATAGTAAACAAGAAGCGCTGAGATGAGTTTTGTGTACATTTTAATAGCTCCCAGGATTAACTAACTGTTGAAATTTCATTTAACGTTTTATGCTCAGAATGAAGATTTAAACGGTTTAATGTAACTAAAGGGCGAATGAGACAGAGTTGATGAGCGCAATTGGATTAAAGGATGGCGGATGGTAGGCGAAACAGACATTTTATGTTTCGGAAGTTTTTAGTGTTTACAATTAATTGTGTTATGTTCTAGTTCGTTCTAAGAATCAAACAAAGGATAATCTTTTGAAATTTCACTGTAGAAAATGCAAATTATTGAAAATTAAAAATTATCCAAAAAACATAAAACGTGCCGTCGAAATTCGATTTTAAATTGTTTTTTGCATCTAATTAATAAACATAACTTTACCAAAACCGCATTGCTAATGCTGTTTTTATACATTGGCAAATTGCTCCTGGAGACCGTGTGATTTTGTGGCACTCACTTTAAATGGATTTTATTGATGTAATTTAATTTTTTTTGTAACTTAGTAAAGATAATCAAAGTTATTAAAATATGAATTTTGACGTGTCACTTTAAGTACCGCTTTTACTTTTTTTTTGAGTATACATTTTTTATGGCAAAACGAAGACATTCAAAAATCATGACAAATAGTAATTGTAATATTGCAAAATGCATTAGGCATTTAGAAAAATATACGCCCCTCATTAGAAATAAACTGAAATTATAAGAAATGTAATATTTTAAGTTATTTTCCATTTCGTACATTCAGTAATTACATAATTGGTCTTATTCTTTGCCTATATATATGTATTACTTGCATATTAGAGAACAAAATAAGAATTTTCACAGGCAATTATGTGCCTTTGAAAATATAGAAATGATTGTCTGGATACGCCCTTGCAAGTAAGGGTTCAGATTTCCCACTTTTTGATGGCTCAATGACAGACTAAAACATAACTGGTTGGAATCATCTCTGATCGGTAGATAAAATTCTTAATATAGTTGTTGAAACCGCTAAATTTGTGTCTAATATATAGCCATGAATGTACCCAATTTTTTAATAATTATTCAAAAAATGTTGCTTACAATGGATCTTGAGCAAAAACTAGTTTTTCGTACATTTCTTTGGAAATTGGCCGTTGCCCGTGTGCAGTGCGAACAACAACTTCTGAAACACCGTCTTGAAAATTTTTTAAATCAGACAAAAACCACACCCTCTGGGAATAGCGCTAACTATGAATTTTTTAAAAATTACCGTTTTTTACTAATAACTCTTAAAGAATTTAAGGAAAATGAATCACATCTGTATTTATTGGTTGCTCTATGGATTTCAAACAATTTGATGTATAATTTATTTTTGAGCTTCCAATTTAAAAATTAACGCTTTATCAACAATGAATAGCACTGTTCCACATCTATTTGCAAATGACCGCAATGTAAAATTAATAAGTGGTACCAGATGAAGGTCGTTAGATCCAAAATACGTATTAAAATGAATAGTTCTTACTTTAAGGTATTTCGTGGATAACTTAAGTGTAACAGTGATTATCGCTGGCCTTTTCAGGTACGGCTCTTAACGGCAACTGCCAAGCTATTGTCCCGAGAACGAAGTTTCGCAGTAGATTCCAGATACCTCCTCAGGACCAGTTAAAAATTCAGACCTTATACCTAGGCCAAATTCTAGTGTTTCTTTGGAAATGTACCGTTCGTAGAGAGAGGGGTGCGTAAATTATGTGAAAGTTGGTATTGATGACTTTTACTTTAACCTCTTTAAGCCCAGCCGGTTTTTTTATGAACTGTCATTATGGCTTCCACGGCAGCATCCTCGATCAAGCCAGACAAACGGCTCGAATCGTTGACAATCTTGCAGGATTTGCACGGAGTTCGTAAACCACTTACTCACCAATAAATAAAATTGCTTTTTATCCCGAACAACATCGCCTTAACTTTACCGCCTCCGCCGGTTATTCTCACCGGAGCAAAGCTGCTACTTAATTACTTTTCCACATAATTTTCAGGCTTTCAACGTAAACGAGTTACCTCTTCCTGCCTTACAACCAACCAATCAACTGACAAATTTTTCTCTTCCACTTGCCTCTACATAAATTACAAGCTTACCGCCGGCTCATTATGTCATGCTGATAGTGCACCATGAAGAAGTTGGCAAGTGATAAAATATGGTCAACCACTGCGCCTTGCCACATTCGCCAGCCCATCTCAGCTGCCGCACTCCCTCAACTCGCCTTAATAATTTCCAATTAAAAGTTTCGCTATTAAGCAAAAAATAAATGAAAAAAACCTCTTTGATGCTAATTTCTTTCATGTTCCTGTTCTGTGATTTTAGTTTGCCGTTATTTTATTAGTGTTAGTCCACTATTCATTCTTAAAGTACGGGCTGTTTGCTTTTAAACTTCTAACGGACAGTTGAACGCGTTGTCATTGTATTCAACAGAAGTGGGTTAATTGAATTTGTGTTGGAATTTCATGACTGCAGTTGAAGCGAATTTTTGTGTTTCTTTTCACGGGACTCCAGCTCAAATTCTCTTTCATCACTTAGCAGGCGTGTGATTTTTTTTT
>NW_023469514.1:0-5370 GCF_013731165.1 Rhagoletis pomonella | reverse complement strand
GTTTATGTTTTATTAGGTTTTAAAATCAACAGTGTTTATTGAATGTTCTTCAGTAACTGAACTACTTATGAACTTACTTCTACTTATATAGCGTTGAAAACAATATCCAATCGATGACTAACACATTTGGTAAATGTGTCAAACTATTTTGGTTTCAATTGCTTTTGGACCTTCCACTTGGGTTTGTCTTGTGATCATATGTCATCGCATACGCTGCAATGAAATGCAATAAAAGAATGAACGTTAAAGGGTTTATGACCCCAGAACGGTCATATGGAGTGCTTGTTTTATTTTCTATCTTCAGTAGTTTACATATTTCTTCGAAAAGTTGATTCTAGTATTCGGTACCCATATCTGTTAGTATGCGTTTAATGGGTCCGTGAACTAAAATGCAGTTTTCTACTATAGCTTTGGCTACTATATTAACTGCTTTGCTAGGTATTGCTACAGTTATGAGAAACTTTGAGAAATCGCAAATTATTGTAAGGGCGTATTCGTTCCCGTTGAATGATCTGGGAAGAGGGCCTACAGTATCGATTTGAACGATGTCAAAAGCGGTTGCTGGTGTGTCTGTTATGACTAAAGGTTCTATTTTATTTTTACCAAATTTGTTTTTATTACAGCTTTCACAATTTTTAACATAAGACTTCACGTCTGAAGCCATGTTTTTCCATGTATACTGTCGTCTAATTTTTGATAACAATCGTGTGACACCTGGGTGGCCTCCAAATACAGGGTCATCATGATATTTTTTCAGAATTTCTACTTTTTGCGTTTGTGAAGTTATTTTGGTTATTTGTGGTGTTATTCCAATTATTACCTTCTTCCAATTATTACCTTCTTTAAAGTTTTATTGCCTACATTTTTGAATTCCTCTATATCTATATGTTTAAACAAATTGTCATTGATAGCTATCTTTATGCCTGTAAAGTTATTATTACCAACTGCTTTTTCAAGTTTGAGAAAGAATTGCTCTAGCGCAATTTTCTCATAAGCAATAATATCTTTAGCATCATATTTAAATATTTCTTTCTTTCCATGGAGTAATAATAATTTCGAGGATTCTTTTAATTTTCCATTAGTTGTGCACCTAAGTGTTAGGCGAGGTAATTTTTTCACTTCATGATTTGTAATAGTATTGTATACGTGTTGTATGTTGTCTTTTTCTTTTTCCGTGGTTTTGGTGTTAGGGGGTGTATCCTTGGATTTGGACCTTGTGATTACTTGTATTCAGAGTTTTCTTCTTTGAGTCGCTTAATTTGCCCAAAATCAATGCGAGATAGAGCATCCGCGCCGCAATTGTCCTTACCTTTAATATATTCAATTTCAAAATCGAGTTCCTCGAGGTCGAGCCTTATTCTTGTTAATTTGGAGGAAGGATTCTTTAGTGCAAAGAGGTATGTTAGCGGCTTGTGATCACTTTTTATTAAAAATTTAGTACCATAAATGTACGGCTTGAAAAAATTTATGGCCCAATGGATTGCCGTAAGTTCTTGCTCTATAACTGACTTGTTGGCTTCCCCTTTAGTGAATGTTTTTGACGAGAAGGCAATAGGTAATTGTGTACCATTATAATCCTGACTCAATACGGCACCACAAGCTATTTTGCTTGCATCGGTGGTTATACAGAAAGGTTTTTCAAAATCGGGATATTGAAGTACTGCTAGGTGATAATAAAGAATTTTTGAGGTATTCAAATGCATTATCACAATCGGTTGTCCAGATGAATGGAGTTTTCTTTCTCGTTAATTTGGTAATATGTGTTGCATGAATAGAAAAATTCGGTATGAATCTTCTATAGTAATTAATGAATGCTACAAATCTTTTGCATTCATCAGCATTTGTTGGTTTTGGGTAGGTAAGAATTTTGTCGAATTTTGATTCCCATTGATTTGTGTCCCAGAAATGTTACTTGGGAGTCAAAGAATTTGCATTTATCTGGGTGAAGTTTAAGATTTGTGGTTCTACAAACATCAAAAACTGATTTTAAATTCTTGAGCATGTGATTTTCCGAGCAGCTTATAACTATTAAGTCATCCATATAAATGAAGGTTTTATTCGGCTTAAGGCCGGAAAATGCAATATTCATCATTCGTTGGAATGAGTTGGGTGCAATTTTTAATCCAAATGGTAATCGCTTGAATCTAAACGATCCTTGATCGGATGAGAAAGACGTTATGTTTCTTGAATTCTCCTCTAATTCTATTTGATGAAAGCCAGAGATTAAATCCAGACAGGAAAAATATTTGGCACGACCCAATTGATCGAGAATATCATCGATTCTAGGTAGTGGGTATTTTTCTGACGCAAATATTTTGTTGACCTGTCTATAGTCTATTACTAATCTCCGTTTTTTCTCTGAGGAATTTGGTAAGGATTTTTTAGGTACAAGAAGAATTGGGCTATTATATTCTGATACCGAAGGTTCAACTATGTCATCTTTAATTAATTTGTCTATATGTTTTCTGATTTCGGGTTTATGATTATGAGGCAATCTATAGTTTTTAATGTAGACCGGTGTTTCGTCTTTTAAACGCAATTTTTGTTTATAAAAATTGTTGACAGTGCAGTAATCAGTCTCTAAAGCGAATACATCTGTATAGTCTGAGCATAATTTTAGTAATTTATCGCGGTGGTATAAAGGACAGTTTTGGGTTAGTTTATTTAATATAGTGTTCTCTCTCTTCAGTATCGTTTGTTTTGCTGATGTTAAACACCTTGTAGTCATCCAAGGATTCTGTTCTGATCTTATTTTGTTTAAGAAAAACATTATTATCTGTTGTATTTATTATTCTGACATATGGATTGCTCGTGTTAACTATTGTATTTGCTATTATTATGCCTTCTTCTAACTCTTGGTTTGGGATTAGCATATTTTCTGCGGTTGCAACTATGTGGATCTTCCTAATAACTTCCGCTCTTGCCGGTAAACTAAGTATTCCCTTTGTGGGTGATTCTAAAATTTCTAGCTCCAAGTGACTTTTCAGAGAGTTAGGTCGTATTATCAATAGACTTGGACCATTATACATGTAATCTAATAGACAATTGAATTGTTTTATGAAGTCTAACCCTATAATACCATCGCAGGGAATTGGAAAATTTCCGTCTACTATTTGGAAGTTGTGAATGATTTCTGAGTTATTTATATAAAGTGTAGCTGTAGTGGCACCTAAGGTTTTTATGGAACCATTTCCTATGTCTTTTAAATTGCAGATATGATTTGTATTTATTTGAATTTGATCATTTGCCGATGTTTTGTATATACTAATTTCCGAGCCTGTGTCTATTAAAAAGGTGGACTCGTAGTCATTTAGCGAGGAATTTACGGTGACGATGTTTAATAAGTTCGCAGTGTTTAATTTTGCGCACTCCCCAGTTGGGCACTCTGGGGGTGCTCTGTGTTTTCCGATGCTTCCGTGTAGCGCACATTCCTGTTATGGTTATTACGGCCCCTATAGCTATTATTGTTATCGTTGTTTCTGTTTGGGTTGCCGTTGCTGTTATTATAATTACTGTGGTTTCTACCCCGATTATTTCGGTAATGGTTTCTATAGTATCTATTACCTCTGTAAGAATTATTTCCTCTAAATGAATTATTTCTCCTGTTAGAATTGTTCCCTCTGTATGAATTATTTATATAGTTTACCTGAAGGGTGCCTGAGCTTTCGGCCCCTAACTCAATGAATTTCTAACTGTTGAGAACTGCCCTGCCCTCATTAACATTTTTACTTCATCAGACCTTGCATTGGTTCTTATCGCTTTTGCTGCCGATTGTGCTGAATAGTTTCTTGCCAACGCTGACGACATTCCATCGGAGATGTAAGCAAGCTCTAGTTGTTGTGCAAGGGATTCAATTTCTTTGGCGAAATCGCCGTCATACTTGTTGTGTTGTTTTATGTCCAACAATTTCACTGCAATACTTTGTGAGGACTCGTGTTTCACGTTAGCGGTCAGTGTGCTTTTTATTGCCCCGATTGTTGCTTCATTCGTCAATAACCTGCTCGCTGTTTGGTTGAGTTTGGTTTTGATTAATGAAATTGCAATGCTTCCGTTATCTCCTTTGATCGAATCTAGTATGTCGAGTGCATTAATGAATTTGGTCAAATTTTCAGCTTTGCCATCAAACTCTGGCAACAGCTTTGTAGCCAAATTTATAAATTCTACAGGAGTCATATTGGTCATTGTGTTAGTTTTCCTACCTCTTCGTCTGATGTTTCTCCCCCTGTATCTTGGAACTTGATTATTAGGAATTTGTTTATCTCTTCCGGTACTTTGTCCCTATATTCTAAATGTTTGAAAATTGCTTCCAGTTTTGTTTTGATTGAGGAAAAAAATTTTATGAATTCTTCCTGGTGATTGGTGCTTAGGAATGGGTAGACTGTCTTGCTGAGGCCTGTGATCGTATTATGCTGATAAACCAGTGTTCTTAAATGTTTTATTTGAGTGTGGTTGGAGGGTACTGGTGTCCTATTCAGGCATTTGTACGATCTATCAAATTCTGCCTTGATGCTTCTGGGTTTATCTGTTATGTCCCTCCACGTGACAGGACTTGTCATTTATGGGTTTTGCAAAATCGACATAAAGTTTACTATTTTTTAAATCCTTGGCGTTGTAGCCGTTATTTTATTGTGTTTGTATTTAAAATAACTTTTTATTAATGAGTACAGAACTGTGATTGTTAACAACATGACAATAGTAATAATAATGTGTGTAATATTCATTCCTGATTCGTTGTGGTTTAAAATTGGTTCATTATGCTGGTTAATTTTTTCGGCTAACTTTTCTATTTTTTCACCTTGTCTGTCTTTTCCAACCTCGTAACCAGACGCGGCTATTAGTATTGCACTAAATGCTTTCTTCCACCAAGACATTATGTATATATTTTTCAAGATAGTCATAGACTAATCATAATTCATGATATTTTCTTAGTTCAAATTTTTTATTTTTCTTTGCCTTAGTTTAATGTTTTTAATTAATGTCTTTGTTATAACATTTATTTTGTTGTTTAATACAAAATTTTACAATTTTTTTTTTTTTGAGTTCTGCCTTAATACTCGTTATTTGGTTTTGCCAATCTTGGGCCACGTCCCATGGCGGAGGATTAACTGCTTCTTCTGCTTGGGAGACCTTGGCGTGGAGTACCACCAGCTTCTTCCTCAGTGCAACCACCCTGCCGGCACGCTTGTGTTTTGGTTTTGGTAGCACAGGTATCCTGGTAGCACGGGCCTGGCGTCTCTTATACTCCTCTACGGTTATTGGCCTGGGTTGTGGAGTTGGGGCTGAAGTGTCACCTATTTTCCTGATACGTATGGGCATGATCGCCATGAAATAGATGGCCTTACTTTGCCATCAAGTGCTTAGCCTTATATA
>NW_023469513.1:3782-5372 GCF_013731165.1 Rhagoletis pomonella | reverse complement strand
GTCCTTAAATTTCGAAATATTGAAGTTTCAAGCATTTCTGAAATTTACCGTTATATGAAAAGCGGCCGTAATTTTAGTCCGATTTCAATAATTTTCAACGTTTTGCTTCTGTGTGGCAAGTACAATAACCACACCGAGTTTGGTACAAATTGGTAGAACGGTTACCGATATACTTATATGTGATCATAAGTGGGCGGTGCCACGCCCATTTTCCGAAATTCCATAAAAATGTTACTTATTTTCACGGGATTGTTGTTAGTATCAATTTTGAGTAAATTAGCGTCCTTAAATTTCGAAATATTGAAGTTTCAAGCATTTCTGAAATTTACCGTTATATGTAAAGCGGTCTCAATTTTATTTCGCTTTCAATAATTTTCAACGTTTTGCTTTTTTGTGGCAAGCACAATAACCACACCGAGTTTGGTACAAATTGGTAGAACAGTTACCGATATACTTATATGTGATCATAAGTGGGCGGTGCCACGCCCATTTTCAAAAATTTTACCATAAGCGTATTTCTTGGTAAAGAGTTGTTGCAAGCGTCAATTTTGAATAAATTAGCTTTAATATTTACTGATTTATCGAAGATTTTGTATTTCTCTAAATTACCGTTATATGGGATGTGGGCGTGGTTATTGTTCGATTTTAAAAATTTTCGGCCATTTAGTATGCTGTACCAAGGCCAACATCTGGCCAAGTTTGGAAGAAATTGGTGCACCGGTTACCAAGAAATACACATGTAACCATAAGTGGGCGTGGCTGCGCCCATTTTCCAAAAATTTATAATATTCTTATTTTTTGTCTGAAAATTATTGTAAATATCAATTTTGAATGAATTATCTTCAGTAGTTACTAAAATATCGCAGTTTTCGTATTTCTGGAAATTACCGTTATATGGGAGGTAGGCGTGGTTACAGTCCGATTTCGCCCATTTTCAATACCATCCGTCCTACGCCAGAAGGAAGTGCACGTACCAAGTTTCGTTAAGATACCTCAATTTTTACTCGTGCACAGACGGACGGACGGACGGACAGACAGTCACCGCTTAATCGATTTCTCTTTTCATTCTGATCATTTATGTATACATTTGTCTATATCTATCTCGATTCGTTTTGCCTGTTACAAACAACCGTTATGTGAACAAAGTTATAATACCCTTGTGCTCAAGTGCGCTCGGGTATAAAAAGGCCATCAAAGTAAAATGAAGAACAATTCTGCCCCACTGTAAAAGCTTGTTGTGTTTTGTATTGCTACCAGATTTTTCGTTATTACACAGTTCTTGCACAAAATATTTGAACAAGTACAGTTATTCGTATTCTGCTAGACTGAACATAGTCTCCTCAACAAGCTTTTAAATTGTAGGATTAAATCTCCGAGCAGGTTAATTTTTAATTAATTCTCTATAGTATTAAACGTACATACATCAAAAAAAAAAAAAAAAAACACCACAAAATAATACAGTTTTTATGATTTGTTTGAAGTGAATCTCTGTGTCGTGAAATATATATTGTAAGATCGGCTGTTATTGATGTGAAATAATCATAGATATGAATGTGTACAAAAAGGGAAAAAGAAACGAAAAATATAAAA
>NW_023469513.1:0-3772 GCF_013731165.1 Rhagoletis pomonella | reverse complement strand
AGATATGAATGTGTACAAAAAGGGAAAAAGAAACGAAAAATATAAAAATACATACTAAACAAGTAAGAAAGTCTAAGTTCGGGCGGAGCCGAACATTAAATACCCGGCGCTACCGCTACATGATAAGCGGGTGTATAAATATTAAGTAAACTAGCATCCTTAAATTTCGAAATATTGAAATTTCAAGCATTTCTGAAATTTACCGTTATATGAAAAGCTGCCGTAATTTTAGTCCGATTTCAATAATTTTCAACGGTTTGCTTTTATGTGGCAAGCACAATAATCATACCGAGTTTGGTACAAATTGCTAGAACTGTTACCGATATACATAAATCTGATCATAAGTGGGCGGTGCCACGCCCATTTTCCAAAATTTTATCATAAGCGTATTTTCTGATAAAGAATTGTTGCAACCGTCAATTTTGAATAAATTAGCTTTAATATTGATTTATCTAGGATTTCGTATTTCTCGAAATTACCGTTATATGGGATGTGGGTGTGGTTATTGTCCGTAACTATAAGTGGGCGTGGCTACGCCCATTTTTCAAAAGATTTTAATATTCTTATTTCTCGTCTAATAGTTATTCTAAATGTCAATTTTGAGTGAATTATCTTCAGTAGTTACTAAAATATCGCAGTTTTCGTATTTCTGAAAATTACCGTTATATAGGAGGTAGGCGTGGTTATTGTCCGATTTCACCCATTTTCAATACAATCCGTCCCACGCCCAATAGAAGTGCATGTACGAAGTTTCGTTAAGATATCTCAATTTTTACTCGAGTTATCGTGTGCAAAGACGGACGGACGGACGGACAGACAGTCACCGCTTAATCGATTTCTCTTTTCATTCTGATCATATAATGAATGAACACGAAAAAAACTGGTCGCACATAACCAAGCATAGCTCGGTTAATCATAACATTAAAATAAAAATCGGTAGACACTTAAAAAGCTGGAAGCATTTTCCACCTTACTGCATCATTTCTTTTTAGTAACAAAAATCAGTGTAGAAACGAGGACCAAGAAAGAAATCGATCGCGAGTTAATATTGCGCAAAAAGCTGGAAAATCCCAGCATGTTCCATAACGACATCGCAAAAAAGCTAAAATTTCCAATGAATGTTTATCTTTAAAAAGGAACCCTGGTAGTGGCAGAAAAAAAGGATTTGCTTGCGAAATTAAGGCAAAGGAAGTGTTATCTGCTTTTAAGAAAAATGCTGGACTTTCGGTAAGAGATGTCGGCAAAAAATTTAACATGTCGTCTTCGTATATACAAAAAGTATGCAAAACAGCAGGACTACGTTCTTACAAAGTGAATGCAGCACCTAATCGCAACGGTAAGCAAAATTTGTTGGCGAAACAACGTGCTCGGAAATTGTACGACAGTCTCATACAAAAATTTGGCTGTATTGTTATGGATGACGAATCGTACGTAAAAGCCGATTTTAAACAAATCCGGGGCCGCGAATTTCACACTGCAAATAAAAGAGGCAATGTTGCAGATAAATATAAAAACAAAAAGTTTGACAAATTTCCCAAAAAGTTTCTCACTTGGCAGGCAATTTGCCAATGCGGCTTCAAAAGTGATCCTTTTGTAAGCACTGGTACAATTAACCAAGAAATTTATGTTAAGGAGTGTCTGCAAAAGCGACTTTTACCTCTTATACGGCTTCATAAAGATCCAGTGCTTTTTTGGCCTGATCTCGCGATATGTCATTACGGAAAAATGGCTTTAGGATGGTAACATAGAAACAAAGTGTATTTTGTATCAAAAGAGGTGAATCCACCTAATTGTCCAGAGCATCGGCCGATCGAAACCTACTGGGCCGTTATGAAATCCAAACTTCTTAAGACCCACAAAGCTGTAAAAAACGCACAACAATTCAAAAATAAATGGCAGCTGGTTTCCAAGGAAATCACTGAAACTTCTGTGCACGGGCTAATGAAGGACATAAAGTCAAAATTGCGATCGTTTGCTTATTACAAAGAGAATTAACTCTTTTTTAACGAATTTCAATAAAACTAAGTTTAGATGTAAATATATGTAAATATCGTTGAATTCCATTAATATATTTATGTTTTAGAACGTTTTAACTGTGACCAGTTTTTTTCGTGTACATTCTTTATGTATACATTTGTCTATATCTATCTCGATTCGTTTGGCCTGTTACAAACAACCGTTATGTGAACAAAGTTATAATACCCTTGTGCACAAGTGCGCTCGGGTATAAAAATAAGGAAAAAAATATGATAAAATTATAATTAGCATTAGAACCATAAAAAATTTATATCTAAGTAATCGCACTAATTGTAAGTGTAATGTCAGTAATTGCTAACAAACTAGTATGCCTACCAACTCATTGCTTGCGTTTACTAGGAGAGGCAACAAAATGTGCAGACAAGTGTAGAATAAAACCAGAAATGCCAGCTAAAGATACATGGGCTTAAGGTTCCATTTTTTATTATTAATTTTTATTTACACGGGGCGTTTATTGAAAGTTAACAATTTTAGAAAAAATGCTTAATTTTTCGTTTTACTTTTGTTAATGAAACACAAATCTGGTATTTCTTGGAAAGGAAGGTATCGAAAATATTTTTTTTTGCTAGATATCTAAATTTATCACATTTCTCTCCTATAGGTAAATATGTAGATAATCAGGCCTATCACAGAATTCAAAGTAGTCGGATTTTCTTTGAAATCTACGAAAATGCTATATTGAATTCGTATAGCTGCGAACGTAGCATATACTTTGAATACACACCTTCGTGACAATTCGGATTCAGTGGTCGCATTTTTCACGAAAAATCGGACTACGATGGATTCTGTGATTGCCACCAATAAAATTAATTCGAAAGTTATAAACCTTTTGGAACATATTGAGGGCTATTTATAAAATCTGATTGGTTGATGGATTGCTGTACTTTCTGGCTGTCGTTCTGTTTTTTGAAATGAAACTTCTTAGGCGGCGGTATCGCAAAAATGGAGAGTGAAATTTTTAAAACTGAAAACGTTACATGAGTGAGAAGGAAGACATAGGTAGTATAGGGAAGGGGAAAAAAGAAATAAAGCGACGCATGACGGGTACGAGTCCTACATATGTATATATGTATGTTTGAATGCACGTATGTATGTATACATATATATATGTATGTATGAACGAACTCATTGCGCATTTCAGCTCTGCCGCTACCAAGCAATATATGTATAAACGATGCAAGCGTGCTTCGCGTAACTACATCCATTCGTACATATGTACATATGTTTGTATGGATATATTTATGATGAAGCAAACGGGCTTCGTTGATGTACTGATGGGCATATGTGTATACTAGGGCATTCAATCCCGAAGCATTTTAACAATCCCGGGATTTCGGGATGTAAAAATTCTATTCCCGGGATCCCGAGATTTTTCGGGATTTCGGCATCACAACAACTTTTTGCATTTTACAGTAGGTTCTCCTTTTTCAAACCACACAGATTCATTGTCAAAACATTTGGTCTTAGGGGAGCATAATGTTCCTTAGTAAAAGAGTATGAAATTTGATGTTTAAATATTTTTCATTCTAAAATATCTATATTACTTGTCAAATACATTTACTCATATTTACAGAAATCCTTTTCCAAACAAGTAAGAAAGTCTAAGTTCGGGCGGAGCCGAACATTAAATACCCGGCGCAAGTATTAAATATACGTTTTTCACCTTTCCGAAAGCTACCGCTACATGGTAAGCCGGGGTGTATCAATTTTGAGTAAATTAGCGTCCTTAAATTTC
>NW_023469512.1:0-5372 GCF_013731165.1 Rhagoletis pomonella | reverse complement strand
AGCAGCGACGTGGGAGCATACATAAGTGGGGCGCTACGCCTACGCCAGAAACCTACACAAGAAAAGAAAAAGTGAAGTGAAAGTGTTTTCGGTGCTCCTCAAGTTTTGAAGTTTTTAACTGGGACTGCGCATCACCCTGCGGAAATTTCTTGTCCAGCATATCTGTGAGGACCAGGCCCGTGCTGGTTCGGTGTTTGTGCGGACGTATATAACGTGGTGAAGGCGTTCTTGTCCTTTATAAATTTTGTGGAAAACCTTCACTGAAGGCCTAAATTCACTTAATTCACTCAAAAAACACTTTTTTTTTTTGTTTTCTCGTTCTAACAATTGAGTCGGTGAAAAACTGTCAATCGTATTTTCCCCTGTCAGCTGTCCGTCACTTGACAGTGCTGCCAAAGTTAGTGTTCGATCGCGATTATTGGTTTAACGAAGACAAAAACCTCAGGTGTTAAGCTAAACCCGCGTGCACACGAGCAATGCGAAAATGGATGGAACTGTTGATAGTGACCAAAATGGTGAAAATGCATTTCGCAAAAGCTCTCTGGTAAATCGATCGCCGCAAAAAGCTGCTAATAGGATAGTAAAAGCGTTCATCCAGTCAAGTGACGTTGATGCGGCCGTAAAATCGCCCACCATTGATAACGCTAAGCGCCTCATAGAAAATTGCGATGATCCGCTGTCCGCCCTTGGCGGTAAAATAGACGAGTTAATCACGTTGACTCAGGACAAGCGGGCTATTAATATGCAAACGAGGGTAATAATGCATGCCATAAAGCTCCTTTACGCGAAGGTATCCGAGGCGATCCAACAGAAAACAGTTGGCACACAAGAGTTTGCTCATTCTCCCGAGAAGAATCAACAAAAACCTGTTGACACGCAAGAACCTGCTCATATACCCGAGAAGAATTCAGGGAAACGCGCTAGACCAAAAGGTAGCGATCCGCTCCCGCAAGCAAAGCGAAATAAAAATGCTGCTCTGCGTGCGACAAAAGAGCCATCCGATTGTCCTCCAGCGGCACTGGAACCGAAGCGTGCTAATCCTGAATGGACTGTCGTGAAGAAGCGCCCGCGAATTAAATCAAAGCCGGACGCAATCGTTATAAAATCGAACTCTAAAGACGCAAGATCATACGCTGATATCCTCAAGCAGGTAAAATCGAGTTCACAGCTAGCGGAGCTCGGCAGATCTGTGAAAGGCATCCGGAAGACTAGCAATGGGGATTTGCTCTTAGAATTAAAGAAAACCGGGGTTGAAGAGAAGCAAAAGTTCCAGACGGAGGTCAAGCGAGTACTGGGAGAATCGGCCGATGTTAAAACCCTTTCACATATGATGCAGCTGGAGATCAAAGATATCGACGGTATTACAACGAAAGATGAGATCCTCGACGCTCTCTCGAACTTGGATTCGCGCTACAAGGACATCAAGCTACAATCCATTAGAGCGGCCTACGGAGGAACACAAACTGCTATAGTCCTCGCTCCCGTGGAGATCGCAAGCTCCATCATAAGCGTGGGATTAGTTCGTATTGGTTGGGTAAACTGCCGTATACGTCTAAGGGTGGAACCCAAGCGTTGTTTCCGCTGCATGGAGTTTGGGCACATCTCCAAAAACTGCGCAAGTACCTTCGACTGCAGTAGCAATTGCTTTAAGTGTGGGGAAAGTGGTCATATGGCTAAAAAGTGCACCAACGCATACTGCTGCATTCTCTGCAAGCGAAAAGGGATGTGTGACGTCTCACACTCTACAGGGGGAAAAAGATGCCCAATGTATGTCGAGGCTCTGGCGGCGGCAAAGAAAAAATTAAGTTTATCCAGCTGAACCTGAACCACTGCTACGCAGCCCAAAATCTTCTCTACCAGACCGTACGGGAAATGAGAATCGACGTCGCTATTTTGAGTGAGCCGTATAAGATAGGCGCAGGCGTCAGATGGGCACAAGACACCAGCCATAAGGCGGCGATTTGGAGCTGCGGGGTGAAGGCTCCGCAGGTGGAGTTGGTCCACGCAGCAACCGGTTTCATTTGTGCAAGGGTTGGCGAATTTCACATATATAGTTGCTATATACCTCCGAGCACTGACCTCTTGAGTTTACAAGAATCATGGACAACCTTGTAGCCCACGCAAGAGGTAGAAGCAAGGTAATAATAGGTGGTGATTTTAACGCATGGGCGATCGACTGGGGCTGCCGTCGTACCAACGGTAAAGGAAGAGCGTTGCTGGAAGCATTGGCCGCTACCGATTTTGTACTGCTAAACAGCGGGTGCGATCAAACCTTCAGCAGAGCTGGCTCTAGCTCGGTAATTGACCTTACATTCGCACACAGCGGAATTGCGCAAGGCACAAACTGGCGGGTGAGCCAACATTACACCTTTAGCGACCATTTTGCCATTATTTTCGAGTTAGAAACACGCCGACGACAGCATAGCACGCAAGTTCGTAGCCCCAGCTGGAAAGTAAACACGTTTGACAAACACCTATTCCTCGAAGCTCTGAGTCCCTTGCAGCAACACACAGCAACTAAAGCAGCCGCAGAAGAGGTTGACGGGTTCATGCATATGATACGAAGAGCATGTAATACCTCCATGGCAAGGAAGTCCGGAAAAATTCACCAGCAACCGGTCCATTGGTGGAATGATTCGATTTCAGCCCTCCGGTCCGAGTGTCACAAAGCGAGGCGAAGAGCACAAAGAGCGCATGGAACGCCACAACAGCTCTCCTGCCGCCTGAGCTATGCAGACAAGCGGAAAAAGTTAAAAAAGGCAATCCGAGATAGTAAACGTGAATCCTTCTTATCACTGTGCGATGAAGCAGAAAGGCAACCGTGGGGTACAGCCTATAAAATAGTTTTTAAGCGGCTGAAATCCCAAAATGAATCGCCGGCCCCAGCAACTCTACTCAACAAGATTGTGGCCACCCTGTTCCCAGAGCAAAGTCCTCTTCAAAATGCGTTCGCCATTGGCATCTTAAATAACGGCAGCATCCCCGATGTTACCCCTGAGGAAGTACTTGCGGCAGCTGCAAAAATCGGCGTGAAAAAAGCATCAGGACCTGATGCTATCCCAAACCTTGCTCTCAAAACCGCAATGCTCCACTATCCACGAGCTTTTGCTACAGTTTATGACTCCTGCATCAAGCAAAGCATATTTCCAGCATGCTGGAAGCGCCAGCGTTTAGTCCTACTGCCAAAAGCCAACAAGCCTCCAGACGATCCCTCGGCGTACCGGCCACTCTGCATGATCGATACAGCGGGTAAAGTACTAGAGCGCATAGTTAACAATCGTATATCTGCAGCCATAGAAGCGTCTGGTGGCCTATCCCCATACCAGTTCGGGTTCCGAAGGGACGTTCCACAATCGATGCAGCAAACGTCGTCAAGAACATCGCAGCGAGGGCAATTGAAGGAAAGCGGTGGAAGGGCGGCAGCATTGAGTACTGCCTAATAGCTACACTAGATGTTAAAAATGCGTTCAACACCGCGAATTGGCAAAAAATACTGTGCGCGCTACGGAACTTTAACGTCCCAGCGTATTTGATAGGGTTGATCACCAACTACTTCCAAAATAGGATTTTGCTATGCGACACGCAAACTGGCCTGGTAGAACACACAGTTTCAGGCGGTGTCCCTCAGGGTTCGGTACTGGGACCACTCCTTTGGAACGTCATGTATGATGGCGTCCTGCGCTTGCATGTTCCCGCGGAAGCGAAGATAATCGGGTTCACAGATGACGTTGCCGTAGTAGTTGTTGCCAAACAGTTATCCGAGGTAGAACGATGTGCGGAAGTAACCGTTGCTGCCATCGTTGATTGGCTTACGTCGATGGGCCTAGCGCCGGCCGAGCAGAAAACAGAGCTTCTTCTAATAAGCAAACGGAAAATCAGAGAGCAGGCAGAAATAAGAGTTAAAGGATTCACTGTGCAGTCGAAACCCTCACTGAAGTACCTAGGCATCAAGTTCGACTCGAGGCTGAAATTTAAGGACCACTTGGACTACGTTTGCGAAAAAGCAGCGTCCACCCAAGGAGCACTCTCAAGACTCATGCTCAACACAAGAGGTCCAAGACATAACGTAAGGAAGTTGCTAGCTGGCGTTCTCAAGTCCGTTATCCTCTACGGGGCGGAGGTTTGGGCAACTGCATGCGACACGCCGTCGTACATCAAGGGTATACGATCAGTGTATAGACTTTGCGCATTAAGAGTCTGCTCGGCGTTCCGTACGGTGTCGGAAGATGCAGCGCTGGTCATCTCTGGGCTAGTGCCTATCGATCTCTTGGTCCAAGAATCGTCCAGTTCAATCAGCGGCGAGCCCCACGGAAAGTGCTGGAAATTGCTAGCGAGGCGTCGCACAATGGAGCAGTGGCAACACGGATGGGATCACTCCAACAGCGGTCGGTGGACGCACAGGCTTATACCACATTTAGAAAGCTGGCTGTCAAGAAAACATGGAGAAGTAGACTTTAATGTCACGCAACTTCTAAGTGGGCACGGCTGCTTTAGAGCGTACTTCTTCCGCTTCAAGTTAGATGATGCCGAACATTGTGAAACCTGCGGCCAAAACAGTGTGGAAGATGCAGAACATGTCCTTTTTGCATGCCCAAACTTCCAGGAGGAACGAGTCTTCGTTAGCGGTGCACTTGGAGTAAATCCGACGCCAGAGACCCTGATTCCGCAAATAACCGAATCGCCAGAGAAATGGCAGTCTTTCCGCACAGTCGCGGCAAACGTCATTGCAAAGCTGAGACGACAAGAGCGTAATAGATCATGCCGATGATAATCTAGCACGGTGGTAGGTAGGTTTTATATACAATGATACAGTAACTACGTACGTGACCATTTTTTGGACAACTGACTTGACCTCTTAGAGGGGGGTGTGGGGGGACGTATTGACGCATAGACAGTGGTGGTGGTTGAAGAAACCAAATTGATGACTAACTGAGGGTAGTGCCAAGTAGATGCAACTTGTGACTGACTGCATCAGAACAGGAACGTACGATCGAGCTAAGGCTCAACCGCCCTCCGACGAAATACTTTACGGTGGTACCGGGGGGGATACGGTACAGCGGACATACAGGGAGTTTTAGTTCGGATTAAAGTTCCACACTACGGGGTACAGGCTTTCGATGCTTTCTCCTTGGTTAAAAAAAAAAAAAAAAAAAAAAAACATACACCCATACATACATACACCCATACGTATGAACAACCAAAGGGAAGCACGCAAAAGTGCAAAGCATTCGTACACACCAATACTCCGCGAGAATTCACGATCTTCATTCGTTTCTCAACCTGCTTATCCAACAACCGACTTAAGTTGATTAACGCCAACTCAGCCAGCACCAGCTTCCGTAGGTAAGCACGGAGCGCATCGGGACGGCTTA
>NW_023469511.1:0-5373 GCF_013731165.1 Rhagoletis pomonella | reverse complement strand
TTAAACTTATAGCTTGCTTATTCGCCACTCACTTCTCTGCTCACTTTGCTTGTAGCTTGCTGACTTGCAACTTCGTAACTAACTCACCTCGTGGTGGCGGCGCCCTTATATACCTGCGTTGGCACTTATGGCAACTCTAGAACATTCTGAAGTTTATCGCTCATTCTCTTTCTCTCGCTGTTCGCAGTGTTCATCCAACTTGACGTTTCTCTTTGTGGAACATTCTACGTCATTCCTCGAACATTCTGCCTATTTCTCGTTGTTCGCTTTGTGTTGCCGCAGTATTCGCCACACTGCCCTCCACCTAAGTCTGATCGTCCCGATCAGACACACTTGCGGTTCCAAACGCTGCAAGCCTTTCCAAGTGGACCACCTTCATCTTGTTTCTTGGTCTCCCGACGGTCTGGATCCGATACACTACATCATTTAGCCGTTTTACGACCTTATACGGACCTTCCCAGTTGCATTGTAGTTTTGGGGACAAACCTTTCTTTCGTTGTGGATTGTACAGCAACACCAAATCTCCTTCCTGGAAACCCTCGGAATTCATCGCCTTATCATACCTGGCTTTCATCTTGTCACTCATAATTTGTGTGCGCTGTCTCACAAGAGCATGTATCTCTCTCAGCTCCTCTTCCAGGATGTTTGACGTCTCTTTTCCAATCCTTCTAGCATCACCAGTCACCCCAAACTTCAGATCACTAGGCAAACGGAGCTCACTGCCGAATATTACCCTTGCAGGAGTTTTACCCGTTGTTTCATGCACTGCTGACCGGTATCCCATCAGGAACAAGGGTATGCGGACATCCCAATCTTTTTGCTTCTTGTCCACGACCTTCCGCAAATGCTCTTCCAGGGTTCGGTTGAACCGTTCTACCATGCCGTCTGATTGGGGATGAAGAGCCGTCGTTCGAGTTTTCCGGATACCCAGTATCTGGCACATCTCTTGGAACACTGCCGACTCAAAATTTCTTCCCTGGTCAGAGTGCAGCTCTATAGGTACACCGTATCTCGCAACCCAATTGTAGGTGAATACCTCCGCTACTGTTTTAGCTTCCTGGTTTGGAATCGGGTATACCTCCGGCCATTTGCTAAAGTAGTCCATAACCACAAGGACGTATTTGTTTCCCTGTGCGCTCATAGGAAATGGACCGGCTACATCCATGGCAATCCGCTCGAAAGGTGCACCTGAGTTATATTGCTTCATCTGGCCATGACTTCTGGATTTCGGCCCCTTAGCTGCAATACACTCCGCGCAGTTAGCAATCCACTCTGCGACCGATTGCCGACAACCAACCCAATAGAACCTCTGCTTAACCTTCTCCAGGGTCTTCGTGATTCCCAGGTGCCCTCCACTAGGACCATTGTGGAATTCCTTGAGTACATCCGGAATTCTTACCCTTGGAACTACTATCAGGTTGCGGGAGCACTGGCCATCTTCGCTTTCCCATACCCTATGCAAACAGCCAGATATTAATTTTAAGCTGTTCCATTGTGCCCAGTACGCCTTTGGGATGGGGCTTTCCGCTGCTATTTGCTCCTTAGTTGGCCTCCTGTCTACCTCCAGTCCATGCATCAAAAGCTCCAGATCTGGATCTTCCTGCTGACACTTCCGTAGCTGTTCTTCCTTCCACTCTTCCGCTGGTGTTATTGTCGTTAGACGGACGTCTATAATGTCCTCTTTTCCCTCAGCTTTTGAGCAGTGTTTACATTCCAGGCTACATGGTCGGCGGGACATGGCATCAGCATTACCGTGGACACTTCCCTTGCGGTGCTCAATAGCGAAGTCATAACTTTGCAGTCTCTCAATCCACCGAGCTAGCTGTCCTTCTGGATTCTTAAACTGTAGTAGCCACTTCAGCGCTGCATGGTCCGTTCGAACTCGGAAACGTTGCCCATAGAGGTACTTGTGGAAATGTTTGACGCAGTCCACCAACGCTAGTAGTTCTCTCCGAGTTACGCAGTAGTTCCTCTCTGGTTTTCCAATCGACCGGCTATAGTAGGCAACTACCTTCTCCTGCCCATCAATTACCTGCGACAGTACGCCTCCTATGGCATAACCACTAGCATCCGTATCCAAAATAAACGTTGCACCTGGAACGGGATACGCTAGCATAGGTGCAGTACATAGTCGTTCCTTCAGAGTCTGGAAAGCCTCCTCCTGCTCCTTGTTCCACTCGAAGGCTCTATTTTTCCTAGTGAGCTCGTGGAGGCTATTAGCAACGCTGGCGAAATTCGGAACAAATCGGCGGTAGTAGGTGCATAGCCCAAGAAAACTTCGTAGTTCGTGCAGGTTCCTAGGTCTTGGCCAATCCTTTACTGCTTCTATCTTTTCCTTCGCAGTACAGATGCCCTCCGTTGTCACCTTGTGCCCTAAGTAGTTCACCTCCTTCCTGAACAGTGAGCATTTTTTAGGACTTAGCTTCAGACCAGCGCCAGCTATCCTCTGGAAAACTTCTTCCAAATTGTTCAGGTGTTCCTCAAAGCTTTTACCCAATACGATAATGTCGTCTAGATACACCAAACATGTTTTCCAATGCAGTCCTTTGAGCACATGGTCCATAAGTCGTTCAAAAGTGGCAGGAGCGTTGCATAATCCAAAGGGCATCACCGTGAATTGCCACAGACCGTCTCCAACGCTGAAAGCTGTCTTCTCCTTGTCCTCGTCACTTACCTCCACCTGCCAATAACCGCTCTTAAGGTCGAGTGTTGAGAACCACTTTGTTCCAGTCAACGAGTCCAGAGTGTCATCGATCCTGGGAAGAGGATAGCTGTCCTTTTTCGTCACATCGTTTAGTTTCCGGTAGTCTACGCAGAACCGCATTTGGCCATCCTTCTTCTTCACAAGTACTACCGGCGAACTCCATGGACTCGCTGATGGTTCAATCACACCACTCTCACTCATTTCTTTTATTATTTGGCTAACAGTTTCACGTTTGGCAAGTGGAACACGCCGAGGAGCTTGACGGATTGGCCTTGCATCGCCAGTATCAATGCGATGTTTCACAACGTTAGTCCTGCCTGGTTTGTCGCCATCCTTGTCGAATATGTTGCAGTATCTTCGGAGAAGTTCCTTAGCCTTGTGCTGGTATTTTTCTTCCAACCCTTCCGTCCATGCATTGATGTCTTCCTCAATGTCATTCTCGCCAATGGAATCGCTTTCAGGTAACTTTTCGCAGTTGAAGATTGCCTCTACCTCTCGACATTGCCCCAGTACAGTTCCTCTTCGGAGTTTGACTGGTGATTTGAACTCATTGAGCACTCGAACTGGGATGCGTCCATCCTTTTGCGTCTTAGCCAGAGTTTTACCAATAAGTACGTCCGGTGTAGAATTTTGGGTCGCTTCAACAACCCACAATTTGTTTGTCCCACAATCTCCATCAATCTTTGCCCACACAACTGCTTCTGACTTCGGTGGAATCTGCTCGCTTTCCTCTAGGATCACTCGCTTGCTGCTGTACGGACCATCATACCCAAACCTAAGGGGCACTTCCATGTTGTCGTACGTCATGATCCTGTTCTTCATGTCGATCTTCATGCTTTGACCAAATAAAAAGTCTAATCCAATGATGACTTCATCCATAATCGCCGCGACTATGAACTTGTGTAACACCGTCACATTCCCTATTGCGACTTTGCATGTTACCTCTCCTACAACTTGGGTGTCCTCACCAGTTGCTGTCCTCAACCTTGCTCCAGGTAATGGCCTTACCTCTTTAGTGACCAAATCAGATCGAATGATGGAATGTGATGCGCCCGTATCCACAGTTAGTACTCGCTCATGTTCGTCCACATATCCACCAACAGTAACGTTGCTCGCCTTTCTGCCAATTCGCGAGACGGAGATTATGGGGCATTCAATTGCGGGAGCCAGCGCGCGCCCCCTGCTGCTGGCTCGTTTTAGTTTAACGACTGATTGGAGTTGGATTCGTCTCCTTCAGTCCTGCGTTTGCGTCCTGCTGAATTGTTGAGCGCACTGGAGCTTGCGCTGCAATCGCGGGCGAAGTGACCTGGCTTTCCACATTTAAAACATTTGCCAGAGCCATGCTTTTTCTCACCCAACAGTTGGATTAGCTTCTTCAGCATTTCCTTTGTCTCGTCCGGTGTCTCCACTTCTACGCGATGTGCTTTGTAGGCTGGTCTACTTAGGAGCGCCGCCGTTTCACGCGTCTGAGCATACGAGACAGTTTCAGCAAATGTTGGCTTGGGATTCGCGTACGTCTCTCGCTTGGTATACACGTCCCGCATTCCGTTGATGAACCTCTGGATTTTTACTCTTTCGAGGTGCTCACCAGATGCATCTCCAATTGCCAAATGAGCCAACCTTTCAACCTCGGAGGCGAATTCCTGTAAAGTCTCGTTGGATTTCTGGCAGCGATTCTCCAACTCCATCTGGTAAATCTGTCTCCTGTGCTCGCTACCATAACGTCTTTCCACTGCACCCATTAAAGCATCGTAACTGTTCCTTTCACAATCAGGAATAGTCTGCAAGATTTCCGCTGCAGGTCCTTTTAATGCAACGAACAGTGCAGCGGATTTATCCTCCATGCTCCAGTGATTTGCTGTAGCTGTCTTCTCAAACTGGAGCTTAAAGACTTGGAAAGGAATCGTGCCGTCAAAGGATGGGGTTTTTACCTTGGGAGCGTTCGTCGAAGTAGCTGGACGATTCAACTGCAAACCCCGGAAACGATCTTCAAGCTCATCCACCTTAGCTTCGACTTTCTCCTGTTTTTCCCTAATAAGCGCTTCAATTTTATCTTGTCGTTCCTCGATTTTATCCTGTCTCTCTCTCAGTTCCGCGTTATTTTTGAATAAATTCTCTTGTAGCTGAGTAATCTTTTCATCTAGCTGCGATGATATGCGTGTTTCCTGCACTTGCAGCTGGGATGAAATCTGTGAGGACATCTTTGACATACGTGTATCCTGTGCTTGCATCTGTGACGACAGCTGTGATGACATCTGTGACATGGCAGCCAATAACGTGTTCATGTCCATAGATGTTGATGAACTTGGAGACTTTTGCTGTTCTTCAACCTTCCCGGATGTCTGCTGCACATCCTTCGACGAACAAGCGGCCTCATCCTTCTGTTCATCCTTTGCGAATGCATCGTCAAGTTTACCCTGGAAGTCGTATTTGTCCACGTCGATGCCTTCTGCTTCCATAGCCTCTCGCAGCCGTGATAGTAACTCCACTTTTCTTCCGGAGGTTGCTAAATTTCGCTTCTCCAACTCCTGTTTGAGTTCCTCAATCTTTAAGTCCTGAATTTTTGCCATTTTCAAAAGTTTATCCTTCGGGATTTATTTAACAATCCCACTTCTGACACCAATTGTTACGATTATCCTCGAAACCTTGAGGGATTACCCAAATATACT
>NW_023469510.1:0-5375 GCF_013731165.1 Rhagoletis pomonella | reverse complement strand
TTTTTAAAAAAAAAGTTATCAAGCTCTTAAAAAATCACCCGTTATTACTCCATTTACAGCAAAAAAAAAACTACCTATAAGCTTGAAAAATGTTTGGCAATAGTGAAAACTTAACATCCAAGTGACTCCTTTGTCGCCGTAAACCAAAAAGGGGTCGAAAGACTGCAGAAACTGTCCTTTTTTATATTTAAAGAAGAGCTATACAAAGTGGCAAGGTTTGAAAATGTTTTAATTTTTTAACTGAGTTTGCTTATGCTGAGCTTTGTCTTCGGCATGTATGATATCAAAAGCAAAGGAACAGCAATTCAGAAAAAGGCAAATGCTTTTACTGTCGTTTTGCTGTGAAATTTCGAAAGCAACCAGACAGTAAAAAGCAATTTGTGAGAGCTCAACGACAGCGCAGCGGAGCAGAGCAAAAGCATTTTGACTATCACTTGGCTGTGAAGCAGGAAATTGGCAAAAAATGTATATAGGTATGCGTACCGCTTGGTAGGCTCCAACGACATCGCCAAAGGCAAATGAATTGGTATCGTAAGTCGAGTTTTTGCGAAGCAGTGAAATTTTGTTCCGGAAAAAATATGTTTCAAGAGCAGATACATTTTTAAACCTACATGAGGAAATGGCTATAAAAATTGTAGCGACCCCTAATTTTTATACCCGAGCGCACTTGTGCACAAGGGTATATTAATTTTGTTCACATAACGGTTGTTTGTAACAGCCAAAACGAATCGAGATAGATATAGACAAATGTATACATAAATGATCAGGATGAAAAAAGAAATCGATTAAGCCATGTCTGTCTGTCCGTCCGTCTGTCCGTCTGTCCGTCTGTCCGTCTGTCCGTGTACACGATAACTCGAGCAAAAATTGAGATATCTTAACGAAATTTGGTATGTAGGTTTCCCTTAATCCAAGGTAGGTTGGTAAAATGGGCGAAATCGGACTTTAACCACGCCCACTTCCCATATAACGGTAATTTCCAGAAATACGAAAACTGCGATATTTTAGTAACTACTAAAGATAATTCACTCAAAATTGATATTTATAATAAGTTTTAGACAAAAAATAAGAATATTATAAATTTTTGGAAAATGGGCGTAGCCACGCCCACTTATGGTTATATGTGTATATCTTGGTAACCGCTACACCAATTTCTTCCAAACTTGGCACAGTTGTTGGCCTTCGCTCAACATACTAAATGGCCGAAAATTTTTAAAATCGCTCAATAACCACGCCTACTTCCCATATAACGGTAATTTTCAGAAATACGAAAACTGCGATATTTTAGTAACTACTGGAGATTATTCGCTCAAAATTGATATTTACAATAATTTTCCGACGAAAAATAAGAATATTATAAATATTTGGAAAATGGGCGTAGCCACGCCCACTTATGGTTACATGTGTATATCTCGGTAACCGCCGCACTAATTTCTTCCAAACTTGGCACAGTTGTTGGCCCTGGTACAGCATAAAAAATCGCCGAAACTTTTTAAAATCGGTCAATAACCACGCCCACATCCCATATAACGGTAATTTAGAGAAATACAAAATCTTCGATAAATCAGTAAATATTGAAGCTAATTTATTCAAAATTGATACTTGCAACAATTCCTTACCAAGAAATACGTTTATGGTAAAATTTTGGAAAATGGGCATGGCACCGCCCACTTATGATCACATATATGTATATCGGTAACCGTTCTACCAATTTGTACCAAACCCGGTGTGGTTATTGTGCTTGCCACGTGTAAGCAAAACGTTGAAAATTATTGAAATCGGACTAAAATAACGGCCGCTTCTCATATAACGGTAAATTTCAGAATTGCTTGAAACTTCAATATTTCGAAATTGAAGGACGCTAATTTACTCAAAATTGATACACCCCGGCTTACCATCTAGCGGAAGGTTTCGGAAAGGTGAAAAAACATATTTAATACTTGCGCCGGGTATTTAATGTTCGGCTCCGCCCGAACTTAGACTTTCTTACTTGTTTTTTTTTAAGTTTTATTGCAATACAATTTTGCGATGGAATCTTGCTCTTTATGGAAAACTGAAGACAATGCATTGTCTAAGATAAGTGTGGATATTTATTTTTAACTTAATATATTCGTAATATATTAATGAATGTAGGTTTATTCAGTGCACAAAAATTAAATGTCAGTAAAAAAATGAATAATGTCTCTAAAACAAAAATATAACACATAAAAACAAAAACCAAAAAGGTAAACTAAACACCCGAACAAGGCTGCGCTACACAAGAAATAATTGCCAAGCGAGAAAACAACATCAAAGAATATATAAAGTTGCAATGCAAACTTAAACTAAAGTAATGTCAGCTACCAAAACTGCAAGTAGGACAACAGCGGTAATAACAACACCCCAGGCAGTGTTAGCAAGCACTTCTGTGCCAAAGAAAACACTTGCCGCTGTTGCTGAACTGAGTGTCCGCAAAAATAGCAGATGTTGCAACTAAAAACCCAAACGAAAATAGCTTAAGTAGCACAGCCACATGTTTGGAAGAGTACAAGTTCTGAGGCGGTCTGGTGGAAAAAGCGGTTTTATTGTTCGCCAGTTTACTTAAAAACCATGTAGGTATGTAAGTACATGTATATGTCTACGCATTTATGGCATACATAAAACTATATATGTACATAAATGGTCGGCTAGTTAACAAGCAAAAATACTGTAAAACATAAACATTAACAGGCTCGTTAGATGAAACTTGGCTGAAAATAGCATTTTGAGTGTTGCAAAAAGGATGCAAGTAGATACGTACGTACTATATATATATGTATGTATGTGTAAGTATATGTAACTCCTAAATGGATGGATATGTTTAAACTAAAACGTGATTTATTTTATAAGGAACTATCATGCGAATAGGGGTGCGTCAACTTTTTCGTTTCGAGCTAACAAACAAATGCATAATAGGAGCTAAAATTAAAAAAAAAAAATAAAATGAAATCGAGCAGTTTACAATAAATAAAAACACAAATCCTTTTTTCCATTTACATATATACAGCGTGGCGACAAATAACTGTTACCCCTTTTTTTTTCGAGAAATAAAAGAGTCCTTTATAGATTTTGCGAAAAAAGTATTTCATTGTTTATTTTCCACAGATTTTGCTTTAGTTGCATTAATTGGTTTTTAGCAACTTATTTGTTTTTGAGATATTTTTAATTTACAGTTATTCAGATTTAAAAGAAGTGATGTCACGCGTCGCTAACGAACCGACTGAGCAGTTGTAATATGATACGGCAAATTAAAGCTAACTTAATTTTCAGTAGGCTTGGTATTTTCTGAAAAATTATTTAATCATACCAGGTTTTTGGTTTTTTTGATGAAAAAATGTAAACATTCCAATTTTAATCACGAAAAATTTGAAAAATAACAGATTCTGTGTAAATTTTTTGCATTTGTGTTAAGGCCAGTTCTGTACAAAAAAAAATAAATAAAAATCAAGCTACCAAAGAAAAAAATCGATGGATAAATTATGAAGGAATGAGTAGCCGAATGAAAAAGCTCAAAGCTTTTTTGTATGAAAATGAAAAAGAACAAAAGTTACTCATACGCCACAATATACTTCAACACTCTTTTCTGCTCATATTTCATACTGAAAATCCTTGCGCATTTTCATTTGATCACTCATTCGTTTCTTATTTATCCCTCGATTTTATTTATTGCTGGTTTCATTTTCTTTAGTGACTGTTCCCTCACTTCATACAAAATAAAAAAAAAAATTACAAAAGAATCGTTATTTTTTTAACTTTTCTCCTCTTAATATTTGATTATTTTTAATTTTCTCATAAAAAATAAAATAAAAAAACTGGAATGATTAATTGATTTCTCAGAAACTGTCGAGCCTATCGAAAAGTAATGCAAGCGCGGTTCATGAAGAATTTTGTTAGTTTACATTTTTTTAAATTGGTTCGTAAAATATTCGTCATTAAGTGGAATCACTTTTTTTAAGCTGAATAACGGTAACTTTCAAATATCTCGAAAACTTATCCATAGAAAAAAAAAGGCTCGATTTTCGGAATCATCGAACAATTCTACATAGGAATCCGATGAACAAAAAAAAACAATAAAAATTTGTGATCCAGTGTAATATACCATAAAAGAAAAAAAAAACGAAGAAATAAAATAAAATTCAATTCAATCAGATAAAGAAAGAAACAAATAAAAAATCAGTTTTTTTGCTATTTATTGTCCTGAATTGTAAACAAAAAATCTTCATCGGACTCGGTTGGTATCCCATAAAAAATTCGTAATAGCATACAACATTTTATTATCTAGCTTATTTATAAAGCTGAAATTAAATTGTTATTCTACTTTATTATTTTTATTTATTTTGATTTATTGTATTTATTATTATAATTTTTTGTTTTAATTTATTTTCGAGTTGAATTTTCCTTACCATCTCATTCTGAATAAAAAATGTTCATCACAAATTTTAATTTTGAGATTTTTGGGAAGTTTATTGTTGTTTGTCTCAATTTGCATTTAAAATGTATCAGCCCTTCAAGGAAAAATTTTGTTCGGAAAAAATTTATTTGCAGCAAAATTTAAAGGCTAATTAAGGAAACGACACTTAAAATCATCACCTAAAATTTACACAGGTTTAAATCTTGAAAATGCTTAGCTCTCACTTTACATACTTTTATACACTTGTATTCTTACATTCAGTAAATGATACAAATCTTAAAGAAATTAAATTCAATTAAACTAAGTTTATCAACACCTTCTTTAAAGCATTTTCATAAATAATACATTTACTGGCCAAATATATTTAAATGCTTTCTTTGCCATTTGAGTACACTTGTGCTTTTGTAAATGAATAAATCCTTTTTTCAGTAAACAATTTTCAGCATTTGATATCGTTTACTCACACTATTTTGCCTAGAGTAAAGAACACATGCACGGACATACAAATACCAACAAAAGTGAGTTTCATGCATATTAGAATTCATCAAATTCCTATCATTCATGCTTAATGCAATTTAAACTTTTACAATTATTGACACATCAGCAACAATGCTTTCAATTTTTATTTGCTTCAGCTAACCATCCAGGGTCACCATGCCTACATTCATATGTAAGTTCTTTGCTATTTCAATGCGCTTGTGCAAAAACTATCAACAGTTGCAGCAATCTCTAGCTCAATTAATTTTCAAGAAATTACTTTTAGTTCTTTGTGTATGAACAAATTTTCTCGGAAGAGTTGAGCTATCAGCAAATTCATCAATTAATTTAAGAACTTTAAATTTTCGGCCTTTCAAAAGTATACAAACCTTATCTTTCATAAAATTTTACAAAAAGTTAATTAACTAACGGGTGATTTTTTTGAGGTTAGGATTTTCATGCATTAGTA
>NW_023469509.1:0-5376 GCF_013731165.1 Rhagoletis pomonella | reverse complement strand
ATAAAATTTATTTGTTGAATTTGTACACTGTTACCGTTTTTGTATATGCTGCTTTTACCATTTTCTCATTACTTTCATAATATTTTTGATTTTTAGTTTCTGTACTTCCTTGGGCAATGAAATAGTTGGTCACATTATGCATGCATGACAAGCCAATGACGATACGTTGACGAGACGAGTTGTGCGCAGAGTGCCTTATAGTAGAAATTATGGTGGTAATTATTAATATACATATATGAGCTCAATCAAGCTGGCGGAGCACAGATGAAAAATTAAGAAAAAATATTTTCATATTATTGTGTACATTGTGTGCTATTTTAGGCCACTTTTTAACCGACTTCAAAAAAAGGAGGAGGTTATCAATTAGGCGGAATATTTGTTTTTTACCGCATAACTTTGGACCATTTCGATAAAAGCGCAGTTAGTCAATGACGCACAGTGTTTCGACTATATGGAGGCAGGTAGAAAAAATTCATGGTGACGGTTGGTAAAAAAAACCGGTTTGACTTAGAGAGGGAATAGTAAAAGTCATAAGTACCAAATTTTACATTATTTACTCACCCCCTTCTTCACGAACGGTACATTTCCAAAAAAATACGGGAATGGGCGCGATACCGACTAATCAGTTTAGTTGCATTTGGCGCTGAACCCATTACAGAAAGTGTTCCTTTTTCAACTGTAGTAATTAATTATCTAAATGTCGTGGAATATTCAGGTGAAGGTATTTATCATTTATTTGGTATTTTCCCATTTTCTTACCAAAAAATTTACTTTGAAATGTAGATGCTAAAGATTATTAGTAGAAAAATGTGAGTACCGGACCGGTCAGGTCTTGAAATTAGACTAATATTTTAAAGAATTTTACGTAGTTTTGGAATATATAATTTGATCTTTGCGCGCGACTTTGCAAATATATATAATTTTTGATTTTCCTAATTTTTGATTTTTAGCTTCTTTTGCATAATTTAGCGAAAAGAATTTTTCTGAAAATGAAAAAATCCCACCAGATATTGGGAAAAAAAGCGAGTATTGACACCTAAGTCATTTTATTGTATAACCTTTGTTTTCTGAGAGTGGAAAGCAGGAAACAAAAATTACCCAAAATTCCATCACATTTAATGACTGGGCCCACATTTTTTGTGAGTTTTGAACGTTATAGTAATCCAGTCTTCGCCATATTTTATATTTAGGTTTTTCTTATAAAATAAAGACTACAAACTAAATTTCATCGAAATCGGATGAAATTTAATATTTCCGCCCGCAAGAGTAGAGGGCGTGGCAATTATTCCATCTTCACAAAATTTCATAATTCTCTATTTCTAAGTAAAACTAGATCACATGTCAAGTTTAAGTGAAATCGGTGCAAGTGTACTATTATTTCCACCTGCCTCCATATAGTCGAAACACTGTGCGACGTAGCGTAAACGTAGGTTGACGTACGTAGCAGCATATCAAATTTACCCTGGCATTCAGTAAGCTTGACCCTGTCAGATAGCTGTAAGCGCAGACCTCAAACCGAGGGAAGAGCAGCGGCGGGGATTTTATATTTTTTTGTGAATAAGACCAGCTCTGTCTTACTGGGGTTTACGGCAAGACCACTTTTGGCCGCCCAGTTAATAACTATGCTAAGGTACCGTTGGGTCAGTTCATACAGAGTGTTCAGGTATTTACCTTTAACTAGGAGCGCCACATCGTCTGCGTAGGCAATTACCCGACAGCCGTGTTTCTCCAGCTCCACTAGTAGCTCATTCACCACGATGACCCAGAGAAGGGGTGAGAGAACCCCTCCCTGCGGGGTGCCCCGCAGCAAGCTTTCGATGAGCCTAATGAGACTGACCTCAACCCCAATCTTATCTATCGACAGGACATTATTAAAAGCCCCCTGGATTTCGCCGAAGACTCCTACGGCAAAGTCCTTGTGAGTGAAGGCTTCCTCTATACACCTCACAATTGTATGCAGAGCAGTATCGACTGACCGTCCTTTACAGTAAGCATGCTGAGCTCTAGACAGGTGATCCCGAGGGCTTATGCTCCTTATGTGCATATTAACCAGCCTCTCCAACGTCTTCAGCAGAAACGATGAACGACTGATTGGCCTAAAAGATAATTCAAAAGATCCCTTTGGCGAGATTTTCAAAATCTGGTTTTGGGTCAGTTAAAGCTGTTCGTATCAATTCTGTTAAATGTTGGATAGTCAATAGGTACGTTCGTTTAAAATCTCCAGTAAAAAATGTCCAACAGCGAAATTCCGGCGGAATATCATCTGTTCTCTCACAAGAGTAAAATATCCAAAATAGTACACGAACAGAAAATTTGCAGAAACTTGCAAGTTAGACGAACAGCTGATAGAAATTTTGTTTACATTAACAGGTCTATTCTGCACGTTACCGAAGATTATGTATCCGGAAAATTGTATTACCAAAATATGTTACCACTTCATGGCCCACTGCGCGAAGCTTAGAGTAGAGTAATGTCTTTTAAGAAGTTAAAAATTATCGGGGTTATCAGGTGTCTAGCAATACAAGATTAATTGTTGTCTTTCGCGAAGTTCTTTAAATAAATTTTGAGCTAGGTACTCATCCGTATTTCGGGGGTTACTACTAGTTTTAATAAATTGTTAGTTTAATTTCCTATAAAATTTACCTTTAGGTTTATGCATTTTAAAAATACATCGAAAATTTGTTTTGGAGAATCAATGTGAAATAATTGCAGAAACGATTAACCGCTTTGCTGAGCAACCGAGATGTCTGCTATTAAATAATTTTTGTAAAACAAATCGGCATGTACATATCGTCCCACGCGTGCCAGAAACATGAATGTGTAAAGATGAAAAATTTGGGATTTTTTTTATATGTCGGGCCCCCCTAAATTCGATCCTGGCGACGCCCATGCTCACATCTCTAGTCTCAAAAAAAAAGTCACTAATTTGTCAGTTGGCTAAGAGCAGGTCTAAAAAAAAAAAATTAAGGAGAAAAAGTTCATTGCTTTCCATTTTATTAAAAAAACGCGAATATGTAGCGAGGAAATTTGTTCAAAAAGAATTTCGTTAGGAAATAAACCGAAATGATTTAATATACAAATCCATTGAAAAAAAAATATTTTTTTTAACATTAAAATCTAAAGATTATTAAAAAAATAAAACTAATAAAAAAACACTAATAAAAAAAAAACACAAAATAAAAAAATAAAAAATCCTCTATGCCCGAGGAGTACTCTAACTCAAACCCTCTCGACCGGCAGCCTAATGCTTTGACCACTCGGCCATTGCGACTCTTCGGGCGGCGCGGTAAAAGGCATTCATAAACTATTGACTGTCTGTGTTTGTTTTCACCACACATTTTTGGTGAACTTTTCGTGTCTCTCTCCTACTGAATAGCCAAATCATCTCAAGTTAAAAATAGTCACTAATTGCTAATCTCAAATTTAGTGACTTGAGATGAGACTGCATTACTGAATCCCAGGGTTACTGTTGGTAGACAGAGAGAGAAGCAACGGCAACGTCACCGCCATGCGGTGGTGAGTTTTCGTTAACACGCGAATTCCATAAGGTAGATCGAGTCTTCGTTAACCTACGTCTACGCAACGTCGTTGACTATTTGAGCTTTAATTCTTTTTGCATCGGAAAGGTAGTGTCTCAGAGGTGGTCCCATACTAATCTGGTTTAGATCCGATCAATGGATCATGAAAAAATAATGGTACTCCTAAATTTTTATATGAGAATTGAAGTTGGTTTTATTTTTTGCTTAAAAATTACCTGTAATTTTTTTATGCTTCTACCATTTATTAAATAACTAAGACTTTGCTGGGTAAAACGTAACTTAGCAAAACATTCATTCAGTAAGGACTTTTTACTGCTTACCAGGGTCTATTTTTTGTGCTTTTTATGTGCTTTAAAAATATTGCTGAGCACACATTGCTTGTCGTCACGTTAGCTGACCCATTTTTTGAAGTTTGGTCGAACACGGGTAAATATTATTGAGAAATAAAGTGCTATTTATAGGGCTTTTAGGGCCATAAAACTTAGGTGCTCACTCAGTTCCCGAGATAATTAAGGCTTTGCTAGGTTAACTGTAACTTAGCAAAACATCCATTCACTAAAGACTTTTTACTGCTTAGCTGGGCTTGTTTTTTTGTATTTTTTATGTGCTTTAACAAAATTGCCCAGCAAACATCGAACATTCGCTTGTCGTCACCGTAGCTCACCCCTTTTAAATTTTGGTCAACTTAAAATGCATGTTATCACAAAAACAGTGTTTTAGCATTCAAATGAGGTGAACGTGATTTTAAAATGGTAAATGGGAAACGAGGGAGCTTCGGTGGGGCCACTCTGACTTATTCGGTTTAAGGTCTCACTGAAGTCTGCAGCGTCTGTTCACCAGTAGGTGCGGCTGCAAGCGGGTGTCTGCTTGGAGCAAGCGGCTCGCTATATAAACGTGTATTTGGTTGCGAAACCACCCCCGTCCCAGCAATGGGTTGTGCGCTGGGCTTGGGACCCGCCACGTAAAAACCACTTCCAGTGAAGAAGCAAGGCAAAACCTCGGATGAGACCCCCCCTTATGATGACGACCACGGCAAACGTTTAAAGGACTACGATTTGAGGGCATGCACCTGGAATGTCCGGACCCTTAATGGGGAAGGTGCCTCTGCCCGGCTGGTTGATGTCCTCGTAAGGACAAAAGCTGGCATCACCGCCATCCAAGAAATGCGTTGGACGGGGCAAGGCAAACAATGTCTGGGGCCTTGCGACGTCTACTAAAGCTGCCATGTAAAGGAGCGCTAATTCGGAGTTGAATTTGTGGTGGGAGAGAGACTCCGTCGCCGAGTACTGTGGTTCACCCCGGTGGACGAGCGTCTAGCCACAATCCGCATCAAAGCGAGATTCTTCAACATCTCGCTCATCTGCGCCCATGCCCCGACGGAAGAGAAGGATGAGGCATCCAAGGATCTCTTCTATGAGCGCTTGGAGCGCACGTACGAGCGCAGCCCCCGTCATGATATCAAAATCGTGCTTGGCGACTTCAATGCCAGGGTGGGCAAAGAAGGGGTCTTTGGAACCACCGTCGGAAAATTCAGCCTCCACGACGAAACGTCCGACAACGGATTGAGGCTGATCGACTTCGCCGGGGCCCGAAACATGGTAGTATGCAGTACTAGGTTCAAGCATAAAAAGATCCATCAAGCTACCTGGCTGTCTCCGGATCGAAAAACGAGAAACCAAATCGATCATGTTGCGATAGACGGAAGGCACGCTTCCAGTGTTTTAGACGTACGCACACTCCGAGGCCCAAACATCGACTCGGACCACTATCTTGTTGCAGCCAAGATACGTACCCGCCTCTGTGCAGCAAAAAATGTGCGCCCAAATATGCAAGGAAA
>NW_023469508.1:0-5376 GCF_013731165.1 Rhagoletis pomonella | reverse complement strand
AATCTTCGGAGGTGGAGTAAATGTGTAGATCCATCCATTTGTGCCACAACGTCAAGGAGCAGAACCCGAGGAGGAGGAGAAGCTCGGCCAAATATGTAGAAAACGTTTAAGCGGCAAACATTCATTTATTGTAATTAAATATGATAACCCGTTCATCCCCAAATAATTTAGGATATAATTTTCAAACTATTTAGGGGTTCCTTTAAACTGGAAAAAGCCTTGAAAACTTCGAAAAACTCAAAACTTTTCTTGAGAGGTCAACATTTGTATGAAATGAAAAAAAACAGTGTGTTCGATAAAAAAAAAATCGGTTATCGGTATTTGAAAAATCTTGATTTCAAAAAAAATCGCATATACATAGATTTAGAAAAACCGAGTTAATCTCCTTAGAATGTATTAGGGATGTTAATGGTTTTTGCTTATTACAATTCCGGGATTTAGATATTCATTACTTTTCAACAACTTAAATCGAAAAAATGTATTCTATATTGTTTGAGAAGCTTTCCTCCCATAAAATAAATAATAAATAAATATATTTGACACCTAATTTTTTATTTGAAGTGGCATTTTTATTTTTTCTCTCTGACGTCAGAATTTATTTTAAAGGACATTGTAATTTCAATGTTATGATTAATAAAAAAATAAAATATATGGCTACCAAATGAAAGAGGAAAATTCTTTTCAATTTAAAAAATTAAACTTTTTTTGGAGTTACAAGGAGGAAAATTTTATTTTTTATGCTAATAAAGTTAGAAGGACGATGGTATCGAGTTTATATAAGTTCTTAACATATAATTTTTTCCAAAAACAAATATTGCGAAATTTCAATACTTACCAGTACTTATGCACCACAAAATTCAATCTGTTTAAATTCTACAGAATTTCCTATTTGATTTGATACCCACGCTTCTTGTCTAAACACATTTCACTGAAAAACGCAATTTTACTATATTTGGCCCATGGTTTCGCGAATATATTGATTTTTGAGTGTAAAATTTACTATTTATATGTATAATGAGCTAGACATTTATAAAAAAATATTAATTATTAAATAAAAAAAGAAATAAAGCCAATACTGGTCAAGAAAAGGAATTTCCATTAATGCCATCAGTTCAAAATACAAATCCCGAAAATCCCGGGATTATTTGACTAGAATCCCGGGATTTTCGGAACCTAAAAAAGGCCGGGATTAACATTCCTAGTATGTATACATAATTATGTAAATAAAGAAAGACAATGTTTGTTTATTTTTAATTTAGCATCAACTCTGGGTTCGTATGAATATGTGTAGGGAGTACTCCTCCGGGGTTTCAGGCTCTATACCCACTGTGCTAAAAAAGTACTTCAAACGATAAACTGTGTTTCCAATAGCGGTCATCCATTGCCATAAAATGTTTCTTATTAGAACCATTTACTTAGCAATATCTACACGTAAAATGAAGAGAAGCTTGACCAAATACTTTAGGAAAAGTTGTACGTCCCTTTAGTGTTTATGTATAAATATAACAATGCTCGTATTTAAACTTTAAAACAAAAGTTAATTCAAGACAAACTTAACTCAATTGTCATGTGATCCAACTCGAGTGTCAATAAAGCTGTTAAATCTTTATTCACGTACATAACATATGTATACATATTTATCTTTGCACATATGTACTAGGGATGTTAATTTTTCCGCTTTTTACGATCCCGAGATTTTCGAGATGTGGTTATCACAATCCCTGGATCCCGGGATTAGTCCCGGGATCTCGATATTCATTACCTTTCAACAACTTAAATCGAAAAAATTGCTTCTACCTCTCCTACCATAAATAAATAATAAATAAATGGGTTTGAAACCTACTTTTTTATTTAAACCAGCGATTTTATTTTTACTCTCTGACGTCAGGATTTATTTGAACTTTGTAATTTCAAAGATATGATTGATTCCAATAATTATTTCAAAAATTTAATGCAATGTAGAATAAAAATTGGAATTTAAATTTTATGCATTTAATGCAATTTTTTGCAATTTTTTATGCAATTAAAATTTTTTGCATTCACAAGGACGAATAGATAATTTTTTAAGCTGATGAAGTTAGAAGGACGAAAACCGAGGGTGTTATAAGTCTTTAACATATATTTTTTTCAAAAGCAAATACATATTGCGAAATTTTAAGGATACAATTTTAAAAGGACCTTTTCAATACTTAATAGCTCGCTATGTACAAAAAAATTAAATCTGACTAAATTCTACAGAATTTCCTCTTTAATTTGGTATCCATAATTCTTCTATAAGCACATTTCACTGAATTTTTTAAATCATTTTTGAATTACTGGCGTCAGAGTTAAAAATTAAAAACGTAATTTTACTACATTTGGCCCATGGTTTCGCGAATATGTTGCCTTTTGTGTGTAAAATTTACTATCGCACAGTGTTATATGTATGTAAAATTAACTAGACATTTATAAAAAATATTATTATTAAATAAAAAAAGAAATATAGCCAATACTGGTCAAGAAAAGGAGTTTTTATTATTGCCAGCAGTGCAAATTACAAATCCCGAAAATCCCGCGATTATTTGCCAAGAATCCTGGAATTTTTGGGACCTAAAAAAAGCCGGGATCCCGGGAGGATTAACATTCCTAATATGTACACATTAGGGATGGGAAACAACGTTTTTGACGACGCACATAAAGTCATTTGATTTAGTTTTCCATTTTTCGGTGCAGCAGTCTCCAAGAAACTTGCCCGTGAATTCAAATGTATATCCATATAGTATATCTTTCAAGTAAAAAAAAAGATTTACAAAATTTTAATGATGGAAAAACGTTTTATATCCCAATCCCAATGGATGATAACACGTTTTTCCAGTAAGCCTAGCATCTTTGCTGGTGGCGCTTACAACCTTTTTCGACAAATGAATGTAATAAATATAACAATAAGGTTTCTTTGATTGTTCATCATAGGTCATTTTATAAAAATTGGAGAAATGCTTTTGAATAGTATCCAATATGAAGCTTGAGCAGTGAAGAGAACAAGCGCAGTTGACAATTTGGGGAATAAAAAACCAAAATTGATATTAACACAGGTCCTTCACTTACAACGTTTTTCCACATTACCGTTTCTGGTAATTTTTTTAATACCCCTTTCCCATTTCTTCCTGAATATTCTTCCCCATTATTTATTAGCCTCTTATTATTTATCCAATTTTCGAAATGTACTTTACGTTTTTTACCATTATTGCACTTTTGCATTACGCTTGTTAATTCTAAATTGGCCATGGTCACCTGCACTTAAACACGTTTTTCCACTCACTACTTACTTTGGAGCGTAGGTTAATGTCCGAAAACTGATAGAAATTGAGAAATTTCGCGACCTTATGATACGCGAGAGTTGGTGTTGGTTGATTTTTCCGACAGGGTGGTAAGATGATTTATTTTGGAATGAATTTCTGTCATCCCTTGGCATGTTTGGTTTGCAGACAAACCGGTTTCGGCGTTGTGCCATCTTCAGTGTCATTTTTCGAACGAAAGAGTATTTTTAACGGTAATCTGCGAAAAAAGTAGTTTTGAGTAAATTGGCGCTTACAACGTTATTCGCGGCGACCATTCAAATATTGCGAAACTTCAAGGATACAATTTTAAAATGACATCTTAAATATTTACCAGCCCTTCTGCACCAGAACTAAATAACTGACGTCAGAGTGAAAAACTAAAAACGCAATTTTACTATATTTGGCCAATCGTTTCGCGAATATATTGATATTTGTGTTTAAAATTTACTATCGCGCGGTATTATATGTGTAACATATATAAAACAAGTAATTTTTAGCAAAAAAAAACCGACTTCAACTCCCATATAAAAAAAATATATATATATATATATCTCATGATCCACTGATCGGATCTCAACCAGATTAGTATGGGACCACCTCTGAGACACTAAATTTCCGATGCAAAAAGAATTATCGAAATCGGTTGACGTGGTCCAAAGTTATGCGGTAACATACATAAGAAAAAAAAAAATATTCCGACGAACTGATAACCTCCTCCTTTTTTGGAAGTCGGTTAAAAACTAGCTATACCTTGCCACGCTTTGCTGTGGCATATTGCTGTTACATGGATGATAAATTATTAACGAAACAAAGCATACGTTTCATATGAGTTTAATTTTGTAATAAGTACTTGTGTGCACACAATATTTGTCGTGTTTCCATTCTCTGCATTGATATCAAGGATATCTGGTTTGCCGACACAGGAACACGCAACATCTAAGAACCAATCCGCATCTCACTCTAAACCACACTTTTCCAAAGGATAACTTTGAGCATTAGTGATTGTGATTCCGAATGTCAATCGAATTGGGAATTGCAATCTTTAAAATTGAAATGGTGTATCGGTCGGAATCATGGGAATTCTTCAAGTTTGAAAGGCCACGTAAAAATCTTTACTTACACTACGTTCTTCATCAATTTCTTAACTGCGAGTCGCGTACCGTTGCGGAGTTTTAGCTGAGTAATATTCAGGCAACGCGATAATTGGCATACCTATTTTCAATTCAGTATGTGGGGTCATCCCTGGAAGATCAATCGAGTTCAAAAATTCTGTTGGATAACTAACTGATTCGTCTTCTTCCACAACGGTGTTTATCGACGCATATGTTATTGTTTAAGCGACTTATGCATTTCCCGCTTAAACAAAGAACAGCGAATACACAGATGCACTTGTTTTTAAAGGTACTTCGCTCGTGTTTAATTGGGTATGCATTTTTTATGCAATTCTCAAATATCTCTTCGCTGAACTTAGTCAAGTGATAAGTCGCTGGCATTTTCAGCTATGGTCAACGCTAACCCAGCTTGGCTATCACACGGTGCTTTGAGCATCACCCACACTCCACTCCCGGAGTAATTTTTGGCATGGTATTAAGCTACTGCTTACAAACCACACTGGGGCTCTGCTCTGGATAAATCCCAGCTCATTGCCCACCAGCCTAAGGCAGCTAGATCGTAACTCCTCCAATGGAGTCCCACAATGAATACACGGTGAAACGGTCACATCTTGCGCTACCGCTTCATCAGCCTGCCCGCATATCTCTCTCTCTCTCTTTCTCTCTCGCATATCAGGCATATTAAGTGCGTGGCTGACTTGATGTGCACCTATAAACCATACGGACTCATTCAGCTCGATACACAAACACTCGCAAAGGTAATCCCTACCTCATCAACTACTCTAACTCGACCACAACTCTAAACCTGGGCTAGAATCGTCACATACGATATCGTATTACTCGTCACGTAAAAACAAATTTTTTAGATTATGACGTACGTGAACGTAGTCTTTGTTCATTCAGCTTATACTGCCTGACGTATCACGTAATTTTCTTTCGTATGGTTT
>NW_023469507.1:0-5376 GCF_013731165.1 Rhagoletis pomonella | reverse complement strand
CGGACCAAAGTTATAATACCATTTCATGCTCATGAAAGGTATAAAAATAGCGAAAAAGGCAGGAAAAGGCACTAGGTATTGCAAAAAAGGCAAAAAAAAGGCAAAACAAAATAGCGAAAAAGGCAGGAAAAGGCAAAAAAAGGTATTGCAAAAAAAGCAAAATAAGGCACTAAAAAAAGACAGAAAATACGAAGAACAATCAAAAAATATATTTATTTTAGAAATGTTTATATTACAAGTAAAAAGAAAAAACTATGAACTAGTTTCATTATATGAAAAATGTGTACTTTGAATCTTTGACTATTTTATCCTTTCGAGTTTCTAACTCATAAAACTTTAATCTGTATAGTTGTAGTAACACAGGATGCATTTTGAAGTTTTCTGGCAGCATTTTCATTCGATTTTCGCGAAGAAAAGCCTTGAATGTACTAAATGTGCGCTCGACGTAAGTTGATACAAGTGGAGCCCAATTTAAATATGGAACGTTTGAAACGTTCATATTATCAGAAATAAGGGCGTTTTCCTTGCCCTTTACAATTTTATCCACACTCCTTATTGTCTTCAAGCCTTCGTTAGCTGAGAAAACGGATTTGAATTTTTTCAACACCAATTTGGCAAGAGGTGCCTGTGCTTCTATAAGCCGCATGGGCATGTGTATATTTTTAATCTTAAAAAAAAAAATTGTAAATGCTATAATCACTTTTTTAAAGGTAGAAAGGCAAAAAAAGGCAAATATCTTAAAAAAGGCAAAAAAAAGGCAAATATCTTAAAAAAGGCAAAAAAGGCAACCTCAAATGTGTATATATGGAATCAGGGAAAGCTAAATCGTGGACATTCTTAATCGATTATACTCTATCTCTTTAGCAGAAAAAAAGGCAATTTCCATAAAATCCGTTCCCTGGTCATAATACTTAGAAATATGTCATGATCCAAAGGGTATCAATATAGGCCCAAAGAAAACAGCCATCATCCTATTCATAAAGCCCTACCGGAAATGAGAACTATAAATCTAGATGTCATAGACATCAGCACTGTTTCGGAAGTGAGATGTTTGGGTATGGAAGAAACATGTCAACATGACGACATCCAAAGCTACAAGAGCATTATTGGTATGGAAACGTTTTGCTGAAGATCTTAGGGCTGCAATTCACTTCCGAGTGAACTTAAATCAAATTCGTTTTCAATTTAAATTAGCAGGGGTTAAAATTTACTCAGAAATGAATTGTATAACCTGGCTGATATTCCAAGCGGAGGTTCACGCCATAAGTCTGTGTGCAGAGATTAATCTTCAGCGAAAATATTGCAACGAAAATATAGTAAAGCTGCACTTGGGGCTAATCATTCTTATGAAATCAAGTCTGCACTGGTTCACGAGTGTGTGGAGAAATTTAGCGCCTTAGCAGCAAAAAACAGGGTGTGCCTCCTCAGCGGCCCTGGCCACAAAGACATATAAGGAAATTAAGTGGCAGAGCGGCTTGCTACGGGGCGGCATCATCAACACGAGTAGGCCCCGATCTCTTCTTTGCAATAAGACTACACACTATCAGAGCAGAGATTAGGGAAAAGAAAGAATAAATAAAGAAATGCACTGAAACCATGTCACCAAGGGTAAATAATAGGAAAAGAAATGATAAGGTCGTTATCCTCCCAAAGTCGGGTCACTAAACCCGCAACCGAATCAAATGCACTCTCGATGTCATCAAACAACCTACGTGATTTCTTAAGGACTGGACGAGGTACTGTAAGAAACTAAAGGGCGCAATGGAGCTGCTAGTCGTAGTGCATTCTCAACTCAATACATATTTATAACAATATTTTGGAAAATCGGCGTGGCACCAACCCCTTATGACTACATATCAACACCTGAGTGGAAGATCGACCTACATAGCTCGGCAGCTAGTTCGGAAACACCTTATGTCAACACATTTTCAATATATTTCCAGTTGAGTTAGGGCATTTTTGAGCAGAATTCTGAGATAGCGAGTTTTTCAATCAAATTCTGAAGTAGGGCGTTCTTGAAAAGCTTTCTGAGATAGGGTGTTTTCGTACTGGCTGCCGAGATCGGCCGATCTCCCACTGAGATGTCGATATACATATAAGTGTATTTCGGTAGCCGAAACTGTTTAAAATCAGGAAAAAAAGCTGCCTTCCTTTTAGTTTACGTAAACTAGAAAAAATTATACTTTCTACGGGCGTCGAGTACATAAAGTTCCGTTTCGTCCGAACTTATACTTCTTTGATTGTTCGTAATTCAGTTGCTAAATGATTTTGATTGTACTTTCCAGTTTGGTATGAAAAGCTACAAGATATTATATTTAACACTTAATGAATTTTTAAGCTCAGCACCCTTCCTGCTCGGTGTGCATTCGCTTATTTTTTCTAAGTATTTGTGGAAATTTTTACACATCTTTTCTCTTCCACAAACAAAGCAAGAAACTGTAAATTGCACTTGAAATTGGCAAAGCGTCTCAACACACTTTACACTGTCACAATTAGTAGTTAAGTAAGTACCTTTGCGGCGCAGTGCGGAATGTAGAGACTATGCAGCACTGCAAGAAAAGGAAATGGCGAGGATCCACAAATGCAGGCCATTGTTTAGGCGCAAAGTGTATTTGACATATTTTACACATTTTCTGTGCAAAGACCACCAAAACTGCGGCAGTCAATGTAATGGAGTAGCCAAGCGTTGGCTGACAATGACACTGAGCGCTAAGTTTTTAGTTAGTAAAGAGTGTTGCAAGTTAAATGTTGTATGAAAGTGTTGCATGCAAGTGATAATAGCTGAATTGAGTTTGTTTGGTTGCCGGCACGTGGCAGAGGACACTTCTCACAATGTGGGACATGAGTACTCTGAACTAGCAACGTATAGTTACATAAATAGTTAAGTGGCAAAATGAAAGAAATATTTGGAGAAAGTTACTAGCGGGTTATTATTTTTAATAAATGATATATTGTACTTGATATTGGTGGACTAATTTGTGATCCGGTGTAAGCAATTTTAGCTTAAAATAAAACCATTAGATGGCTGAAATAGTGAAAGCCCTGCAAACCAAATTTACCGAAATCTTAACGAAATCTTTAGGAGTATCTCATTTCTGTAACGATTTTTTTTTAGGAATCTTCAAAGAAAATTATATCTATGTTCATATGGAATAGTAGCTTATGTCGAAAGGCTGGCTTTAGTATAATGCGGCATTCGCAGCACACGATTGCGAATAACTCACTGGCGCCGAGCCGTTGAAGAACATTTGGCAAATAAACGTATAAGAACTAGTTCCAATTCTAGCAAGTTAATATTCTTATTAAGTTTCATCAAAAAATTCCTTGTCGTTTAAAGAATAAAGGGGATGCCGCACTATACTAAAGCCAGCTTCCCGACATAGCTACTATTCCATATGAACACAGATATGTCGTGTCAACCCCAAACTCGTAAAGAAATTTCTGTACGAAACATAAAGAAAATTCTAAAAAAAATTCTGCAAGAAATTCTTCACATAGCAGCATTATTTTCATTGCTTTACTGATTTTCTTCCGAAATTTCGTAAAAGAATCGAATTGTGCACAGTTTATTTCATTTTAGAAAATTCGGTAAAAAATCGGATGAGATGTTTACGAATTCTATAAAATTTCTCTACAATTCAGAATACTCTGAAAAATGGTTTGCAGCAGAGGTGGAAAATATCCCTCTCCACTTTGAAAGTGTCCCGAAATAACTGTCACTATTTAAGAGAAAAAATAATCCACAAAACAGAACAGGTGGTTTATTTTGTGTAGATGTGTGCTCCTCTCAGTGGGAAAGGGTTATTTGCATATCTTTTTCCGTTGCTGTTGGACACGGACACTTATCGCTGGAAGAGGACAAATAAGTGTTAGAGCGCGGTTACCCACGAACCTGTATGCAGGGTACCGTAGAAGTGCGTAGAAACATATCAAATTTGCTGTTGATAGAGAGAGGGAGATTTTTCTTTCCTCCTTTATCTTCATCTGTATTCATCCTCATCTTTTTCTTAATATTTATCTTTATCACCTTTATGTATATCATTTTCTACATCCACATATTCCCCTTCACCTTTGCCCTTATATTAGTTCGTCCACGTCGCGGCAACCACGGCAGAAGTCATTGGCTGGCAACCCGTCCACGCCTTCCCATTAAGCACTGGCCTGTAATAATACCGGTCACCAGCCTTGGTAGAGGGCGTTCTAACCGAATGTGTGCATCGGATCTTTTCTTGTCCTACAAATGGGTCTATCATCTTTTATTTTCCTTCCCGACGAAATATCTATTGAGCCGTGTCTTGCAGGTGTTTAGATAGCGCCCACCGCATCAAAAGAGTTGACCTCAGACAGAGATGGTTCCTTTCATCGCGAGCTCGTCCACTGCACAATTACCTCGAATGTCGCTGTGGCCTGGCACCCACACAATGTGAGTAGTAGACTTTGAAGCTAAATTATTAAGGACTTTCCTACATTCTATCACAGTTATTGACGAGTTCTCACAGCAATCTATGAACTTGATAGCTGCTTGGCTATCGGAGTATGCAGTTACTGAAAAACGGTTAAGAGAAGATTCGATAAGCCAGAGTACAGGCTTTTTTATGGTCGCGAGTTCTGATTGGAAGACACTGCAGCAGAGTTCTGATGAGAGGTCCTTCGAGTGTATCCCAGTATGTAGATTGCTGTGGAATTATATGGAAGCCCCATATCGAGTCGTCATCCCGTTTCTTTCTCTAAGGGATACGAGTGGAGAACTTGTTCCTACTGGATTTCAGCTCGCCTATAGCTTCCCAAAAAGTTTATGGGCAGTGTAAACACCAAGAATAACGTCTGACCCTCCAAATTTTCAAAAGAAAAAGCAGTATACATATTGTATGAAGAAAACTAAAAATTTAGTTAAGGAAAATAATTTCGTTCAGAAAAAATTATAATATACTGATTTTTGTTTTAAAAATTGGAAGGGTTCAACGTCTACTTTTTTCGAAATTAAATTACTCCGCCCTTATGTACATACGTAGATATACATTGCTCGAAATTTTACGAAAATCCATAAAAACTTATCAGAAGGAAATTCTAAGGTTGTACGAGATAAAAGCGGCTATAGCAAGTAGAAGGTACACCTTTTTCAAAATCTTTTATTGAAAAAAATTGCACTGTATAACATTTAAAAATTTTTTCCGGGGAATTGATGAAATCAAGTTTTTCTAAAAGTCTGGATTGTATAGAAAAAAGTAATTTCTCAGATTTCCTAGGATTCCGATTTAAATTTTAATTTTTTATTTTTTTTTTTTTCAATTCGAAGTTGGTGGTCACAGAGCAGCATTTACAACATTTGAAACTTTTTTGAATGCAAATACTTATATACCTTAAAAGGGCCTCTCT
>NW_023469506.1:0-5377 GCF_013731165.1 Rhagoletis pomonella | reverse complement strand
ACTTTCGATGGCATTTATGTATATAGCCACCGTTTTGCTGCAATTTGGTCCTTCCGCCAGTCAAACGCGCTTTTATAACTCACTAACACACACACACACATAACGCGCTCTACATGCATGTACATATGTATATTAAAATGCCACGTGTTTGGTTGATTGCATAGCCGTTGCTTTTGACTCATTCAACTGCTGCTAGCGTAGATTTTTATCGAAGTATTTTAATTGATTGCTTTTATGAGGCTTTTGCCAGGTAAAAGTGGTGAATTAATTTACTGCGCACCATCGACATCCATTGTTACTGCAAATACTCGTGACTCAGCCGGCGGCGATTATTCCTATGCAATTACATATGTACATACAACTATGTATAGCTAGCTATGTATACTTAAAAGGCTCAGAAGTCCCACCTTTGTACTATACTTTTTATGTGCACTGCATTAGTTCGCAGAAAAGTGCAACTACTCACCATTCATCGCATTGCATGTTAGTCCAGTGCATGCCTCATTTTTCCCCTAGATCCTTGGCAGTTAACAGCTGAGCTCCTATGGCTGGCCCAACTCACCGCGCACGCCCGATTCGTTCATTGATCTACGACGGCGACGACCCACTGCTGCGTGAACATATGTATGTGGACATTTGTCTCGTGTCTGAAATGATGATTAATTGTCTGGGTGGAAGTTAAAAGTGTGTAAATCGTATGTATTGAAAATCTCAGTTCCGCGTACAACAGCAAATGATGGTTACGCTGAATTTGCCAAGTTGAAGTGAGAATTTATTGATTTTTTTTTTTGCGCTATGCTTTGCTACCTCCTTGAGTGTTTGTGCTGAAATATTACCAAGTATGTAGTAGTGTAAGAGCATTAAGAAATAGGAATATTCAACCATTACCAGCTGACGTTCTAAAAGCCCTTTCCGGAAACTTTTTAAGATTACGATATTAATTGGAATGCTATTCTCGTTACGACTAAGATAACAATTACGACAATGAATTTGATTATGATTACTTATGATTATGATTACGGTTATAATTTTGGCTGTGTTTGTGATTATGATTATGATTGTGATTGTGATTACAATTATCTATAAACTAGCAGATCCGGCGAACTTCGTCCCGCCCAAATTTAGATTTTTTAATTTAAACATTTTGATCCAACATTTTCTCCAACAATCCACATTTACGATTTGTAATTTCATTTTTTTTTTCTGTCAGGTTCTATATTAAATCAATTAAAAAATAAATTTTCATTAAATTACTTTCATGAAACTGGTTTTTTAAGGTATTTCGACAGGTGGTGATTTGAGGCACAACTCAACCCTGGTGTGTCCGAATGAAGCTTTAACGCATAATAATATTAGCATTGGGCCAATCGTAACACACGAGAGTTCGATATACTGAATGGTGTAACAGGTCGATTTAGTCTGACATTCACGGCACCTTTTCTCACTTGTAGATTTTTAGTAACCTCGACCTCAGCTCCACCTGGCAGCTCTTTTTGCAATTGAACTGCCTTTACCGCTTCCAATACGTGTTTAGAATATTCCCCAAATTGGATCAATAAAAAGATGTTTAGTAATAACACAACTTGAGCGCCAACTGGCGGATTAAATTGTGAAACTAAGCTATCCAGAGAGACCCACTCAAGCACACACACAAAACTTTGTTAAAATCCCTCCAGCCATTTAGGATTTCACTCGCAAATATACCTACAGAAGAATTATATACACATTCAAAGATAGGTAAAAGTCACTTCATTTGTACTTTGCCACGCCCTCTTTTCAAAGAGCCCATTTTTCTCAATGAGTATGCGATGGACTTCATATTTCTCCATACCAAGTTGCAGAACAATTCCAATACTCTTTCATGAACATTTACAGAGATATTTATGCAGTTTTTAATGCGGTAGTAAGAGCATATTGGTTTCCAAAAATTAAAGCAAGAACAAATCAATATATTTCAAATTGTTTGAAATGCATAGCTTGTTCTCCAAAATGTGGGAAACACGAGGGATTTCTTCACAATATACCAAAGGGATATATACCTTTTGAAACTATGCATGTGGACCACTTTGGCCATAAGTTCATTAAAACTGTACTCCGGCGCTAATAGTCGTCCGAAATTATTAATATCTGATGGCGGGAGCGCTTTCACATCACAGGATTTGGAAAACTTTTGTAGGAGATAATAATGTCAAATACATCAAAGTTGCGACTGGTTCACAGCAAATGGACAAATAGAAAGAGTTAATCGTAGTTTGGCGCCAATGATAGCAAAACTGACTACTAGTGGTGGTTGTGACCAGAGTTTGGACAAGGTTTTACCGCACATAGACTAATCCTAGTACTGGTACCAAGCAAATTGCTTCTTGGAATTTACGAAAAGGTGTTGTCATCAATTTTTGAGGGAAAGGCTAGAAGAAAATATTTCAGGGGAAAATGAACGTAATTTAAAAGAATTTGGAGAGAAAGCGGTTGATAATGTGCAAAAATTTAAAAGTTATAATAAACTACAGTATATTTTGCTTTGCTGCCTTTATGCTTAAGTGCACATTTAAGATACCTACCCCAAAATGCGCATCTGAGACATTATTTTTAACATTTATAAGGAAACTGCCCCGATAGATGCATTCAACATACCTGCACATTGGCGATAGCTGCCTAAAAATTGTGCAACTAGTATCAATCATCAAAGAAAGAACTACATTTACCTGCACTGGCCTACAATTACCTAATTTTACAAGCTTTTATTTATTTTACTCATATCGCAGAACAACGGAAATGTAGTTATATAGATAATAAGATACCATTCGAAAAAAAATTTCGCTTGCATTATTTTCTACGTGATAAGTGCTTCTCCATTATTTGGTTTCATAGGGATTCGGATACCTTCCTCATTGAAGTAGTAAAGAAAATTCGCTTAAGTGCCTTTTTCGGTTAGGTGCACAAGTTTTTCGTGGAAAGAAGGATGTGCAGCTAAGCAAAATATACTGTACTTAAAGATAAAAATAGGGTAACAAAGTGTTACTAAGGAGGAGACTACGTGGTCGTCAAGTCGTCATTTCATAAGTACACAAGGCGTTTGTAAAAACATTGCCCCCAAGTTCAAAGTATTTAAACTTTTTTTTTGCCTAAGACAATGAGAAGCCCATCCAGAACCTATAACCAAAATGCTATGCGACCAGAAAAAACGGCTTTCAAAATATATATTAGTATAGATTAATACGGTAACACAAATTGTATCCGCCTTCTTGGTGAGGTTATACACGATTAATTTTGAAACCAAAAACATCATTGGAAATATATTTTTCTGTAGATGACGAGTTTTTATGGTTTCAAAATGTTTGTATTCTTGTATAGATTTTGTTGCTAAAGGTGTATTATTTTCGAATTTTCCTTTGCGACGACGACGGCGAAGACAAATATCAAAACGAAGAAAAAGACAAATTTGAATACGAAAAAAATGCGAAGAGCAACCGAAAACGGATTCGAAGACCAATACAACGACTAAGACGAAAACGAAGATGGGTACGAGTGCGAGTAGGAAGACCAATATTAAGACGAATACGAACAATAATGTAAAGGTGAGTAGGATGGCGTTTATGAATACGAACGCGAAGACGAAGACGAGTAGGAAGACGAATACGAAGACAAGAGCGAGGACCAATACGGATACGAAGACGAACACAAATGCGAATAAAGAGATCACAACAAAAACAAATACGAAGGAGTATATGAACACGAATACGAAGAGAAATACGAAGACCAGGTTGAAAACGAACACGAAGAGATATACGAAGGCGAGTTCGAATACGTATACTAATATGACGCCGAAGATGAACTCGAATACGAACACGAACAGAAATACGAAGTCGTATATCAAGATGAATACGAGGTCGAATACGTAGATGATTGCGAGGACTTATATGAACAAACAAAATACTGAAAACTAGGAAGATGAATACGAAAGCGATGACGAACATAAATTCGAAGGTGAATAAGACGACGAAGTCGAAGCTGAAAACTAAGAAGAATATGACGATGAATACGAATACTAATGCGGAGACGTTGCGAACACGAATACGAGGACACCTTATAGATATGAAGACAGCGACTAAAATGAAGGCAAAATATACGTAGTGAATGTAGCCCTATGGACGGACAACTTCTGAGATACTTCGCCGACCTAAACGGGGTTAGATCGCCGAAACAACCCGACCCGACAGCTTACCAACAGGCCCTGAACGGCATTCACAGGGACTCAGTCTCGAGTTATGTAGACTCTAGACCTGTGAATGCCGTTCTAGGCATACCACCCCCGGACATAGACGAGATGGAGCTTCATCTGCCTCGGGAGACTTGCACAACACTTGCACAACTTCGCTCCGGCTACTGCAGCAAGTTAAACTCCTACCTGAGTAGGTTGAATGAGGATGTGCCGAATGAGTGTCCGGCATGCGGAGAGACCCCACATGACTCGAAACATCTCTTCGCATGCCCGGAAAACCCGACAACCCTAACGGCCTTGTCCCTGTGGACAAACCCCACAGAAGCTGCACGCTTCCTAGGGTTGCCGTTAGTAGAACTTGACGACAACGACTGAGATACCAGCCGTCCCGGGCGGGGTTGTTGTAGCCGCTACAACAACAACAACAACAAGGCAAAAAATCGCCGAAACCCTTAACAACTAGAAAGCCACTCAATTTGATATAGTTACATAAAAGAAGGTCATTTTGTCTTTAACAAGTAAATAGTTTGTTATTGTTCGAAGCTTTTCTATAGAATAAATTTTAATGTACCGTGGAGGCATCCTCGTGCTTCCGTGCATTGGTCAGGCAATATGTGAATTTAACCATCGTCCTTGATTTCTCACAACTAATATTTTTAATTTACTAGATTTACTAGATCAATAGATTAAGCTTGATTGATAAATAGTCTTTATGAAATTATTGTTTCATAAGCTTTTTGATAAGTAAATAAATAATTATAAAAAATGGATAAGCAACGAGAATTTTTGGGGGTTGTGCTTAGCTCAGCGTTCGTCTGAATGTTCGTCCGAATGTTCGTCCGAATGTCGTGTGTTTGGTTCCGGAACCAGAAGGAAAATAATCTTAAAATTTCATATTTTTTTATTATCATTGTTAAACTTAAGTAGCTTACTTACTTTTGCTCTTCTTATGATATGTTAATATTCCTAGTCACTATTTTATACTCATGTCTCCACTTTATTCTACTTCCAGACAACAAACGCCGCAAGATGGCCAACAATGCTGTCACACCATCATCTGAGGTGATTCCCACGGCTACCAATACAACAAAAGCCTCCAACTCAAACTTGCAACAACAAGCTAGTCAAAATACTAATAAAATGTTGCCACCTGCT
>NW_023469505.1:0-5379 GCF_013731165.1 Rhagoletis pomonella | reverse complement strand
TTCAACTAAAAGATTGTTTTATTCATTTAAACATTGCATTACATTATATCTTATATCAGAGGCTACGGTGTTATCATTCTCAGTTACATTTGGACTTGCAACTTCCTGCGAGATTGTCAAATCTTCCTCCCAGTCTGCTTTATAGTGTAGACCAATATTATACAACGCGCAACATGCATTTATTATAGACCCAGCTAAATAAATATAGACTTAAGGACGCCATTGTCCGCTCTATCACATTTCGGGCTTTAGAATGGATTATATTGTATTTTGCTTCAGGTGATTGAGGTTCCGCTGAACGAAAAGGGGTCAAAAGATGTGGTTCTAATGGAAATCCAGAATCACCCAGGTATTTTAGAAAGAAGGTTTCATAATTATTAACGAAATACATCCTAGAAGCCAGGTGTTCGGACCAAAATCATCAGCAGCCATTTGTTTCAAATCACTATTGTTCCAAATAAAGGCATCATGAGTAGATCCTGGATGCCTAGCATCAACATACCGTATCCGCATTTGGTAATCGCACATCTACAAAAAAACAAAAACGAAATGTCATACAAAATAACCATACAAGATAACATAACTCACCAGTAAAACATTCAAACTAAAATATCCTTTTCTGTTCATATATGGCGAACATCCTCCTTCGGTCCCATTATATGCACATGTGTCCCATCTATACATCCAACAATACCAGGAAATTTCGTTTTCGAGTAAAAGAAGTTCTTGTTTTTGGATTTCTCTTCCTCGGTCATTTTTGCAGTAATCCATTGATTGCAAATTTTTTCCTCAATCAGTTGAAGCATCTCTTTTAAAACAACCGACATCATAGGTTGCACCAGTCCCAAATTGAAGTCATTGCAGTGAGACTTCAGAAAACGTCCTTCTGCAAAAAATCGGAGAGCTGCGCAAACTTTTATTAGCGGAGGTACTACAGTTGAACGATGATTCCGCCTAAAGTCATTCCTCAATGTATTTACCAAATATAATAAAGCTTCTTTTGGAAGTCGGAAATATGCTTTAAATCTGAAAAGAAAAAGAATCACAATAAAGTCTACCAAGCGTTAACATTTGGAAAATGTTTAGTCATTGGTACAATGAATTTGTGGTGTGGAGCGGAGGGAGAGGGGCCGTTGCACCTAAAGCCCCACGCATTACAAAGAGCACAGTCCAAACTTCTATTGTCAAAAGTATACAACATTTCTTGTGCGTATAATTCTGGCTACGCCATCCACAGTACTTTTGCGCAGAACGCACATAGAAATTTACAAAAAAGTAGATTAAAATTTCATAATTTCACTCAAGTATATGTTAAAGTTTTAGGATTCCGGTAACGCGTTTGAACACCACAACTTAAAATCATTGTACAAATAACTCAGCCGTATCCTAACTTTTACGTATAGTACCAGCGGCAGCTCTAAAGGATTGGAATTATCCCTTAAATGTCGCCTGATTGATGCTGCGTTCGTACACTCCTCAAGCAAGACTTATGATTAAAAACTCTATATTAATAACTTTATTTCACTTTTATTTTGCTTGTTTACAATCCTGCGCTAGTTGACGAGCCATCAAATTTCAATTATCGATAACTTTTCAACAACTGGCGATAGTTGCCATTCGTATTACAAATTTTCTTTTCAGTTGCGTTGCAAGCTGCCAACCGAACCATAGTTGCGTTGCTATACATAATCGACCCATAAATTATACCGTTCTCTTTATTTAATTATTCTTAAATTCTACTAAAAATTACATATTAGCCCGTATGGAATTTTATTTGTATTTTTTCCTTAAGTTCTGAAGTACATATATATGCGTACTTAGTTTTTAAATATCTTAACTTTAAAGGGAATTTTATTACGACCTTTATTTTCTTTAACATTTTAAAATTTAATTTCTGAATTCATCAGTTATATTATAAAATAATTATGCGTTTAAATTGTTAGACCAAAGTGCGTTATCGTAGCCATCTGAGGCACTGCTCCAATATTCTGTTGGATATGTATAGTATATATTTTATCAAAAATTTACTTACGAAGTCGCAATTATTGGAAACTATCGCTCAAATTTTCCGATGAATTTGAAACGAAAAGTCAAAGCAAAAGCGAAACAAAGAAACAGTTACTACATTTATACGTAAGCTATTTGCAAATACCTAACTCACTGTTTATTCGATGATGAAAAGTTCTTTTTTAATATTGCCTGATTATAAAAAGGCAATAATATGACCATCGAAAAAGGAAGTAAAGTTAAAAATGGCAACGTCTGCATTATTAAAAGGCAATAACATGACCATCGAAAAAAAGATACACCTAAGAATGCCGGCGTCTTGCGCTTATTTGCAAATAATACCACTAATCGATACTTATTTGCGTGATTTAGTTATTTGCAAATAAAAAATTAAATCAGCGTTTATACGGCAAAGTTTACCATTTCGCAAATTGTTATTTGCAAATAAGAAGTGCGTATAAACGTAGTAAATACCTGTTTCCGCTTATTTGCAAATAATACCACTAATCGATACTTATTTGCGTGATTTAGTTATTTGCAAATAAAAAATTAAATCGGCGTTTATACGGCAAAGTTTACCATTTTGCAAATTGTCATTTGCAAATAATACATGCGTATAAACGTAGTAAGTGATACCTACACATAATTTTTTCAAAAAATTGTCTGCTACATTTTGCCCAGAAATGAAATTGGAATGAATAGAGTAGGCATTACTGTAACGCTGGTATGCCGAAGTTGCCAAAATTACAACAATCACCCCCTAAGTGACAACACCTTATTATTATTACACCATGATTGTATTCTGAAATACAAAAATTCACCTTCAAGAAGAGATCGAATTTGAATTACTTTTCTATTTGAACCCAAAATGGTTCTTGTTGTAAAAGGTAACCCGTTAAGTCCAGCATTATATAAAGTTTGCAGGAGGTCCGTTAGGCTATTTTGCGAAATATTATTTTTATTTGCCTACGTTTTTGCCCTTACCTTACTTAAATATAAGGTTAGAAAGCGTTTTTTTTATGCTGTGAAGACCCCAAGTCCATCCCTAAGGGCCTCCACAATTTGAATTCCATTTTTATATACATATATATACTTATTGTTTAATTTTGATAATTATTATAAGTGAATATACATATTAAATGAATTGTTAATTATATATATAGGTGAGATCGAAATACATATGTACATATTTATATTGAAATTTGAAGTACATACATACGTACTTAGGTATCAAAAAGTAAAAGGAAGTAAAGAAAATATTAGCAACAATGTTGTTAGGATAACTGTCTGCCTGCGTGCGGGACAGTATAAATAGAGCGACAAATTTAATTTGAAATCACTTCTGGTAGAGTAGATGTATACTCCAGTCGATCGTGCAAATGCAGATTGGAACGGCTAGTTAAGGTATATGGTGTGACGTGAAAACGCCGCCAAGGAAATACGTTATATTGGTGTGACGTGCAAACGCTGCCAACTAAATAGCGAAATAAAGAAGCGTCACTATAAGAATCATTCGCGTATTTATTTTAACGTTTGGATAAGGGAACCCAACATCCGACTGAGCCACAGCCCATCTATAGACCGGATAAACCGGGTTCATTACAATTGGCGCCCAACGTGGGGCCCTTATAAATAAAAGAAACAGTAAGGGCCAAGGAGAAGAACTCATAGAAAAAAAGTGAAGTGAAGTGATTTGGAAAAAAAGCTACTTAGCAAAAGTGCAAAGACATCTATAAAGTGATAGAGACACGGGGAAAATCCCAGAAATGAAGAACTGTGAAAGTGATCAAACATTCCTTACCAATAAGAGGGTAACGTGAAACAAAGGAGCATAAGATTAAAAAAAAAATGTGAAAACAAAGTGGGTGTACTACTTAAATAAAGAGGAGCTTGTTTAAGGATAGAGCCCACGTCTGGTTACGAAACAATCATGGCCACTGAAGAGACTGGGAGACATGTAAGCGAGACTTCCTGAAGTTTTTCTTGAATTCCCGGTATTTTGAGAGACTCGATGATGAGATACGGCAGCGTGTTCAACGGCCCAGAGAGGCATTTAAGGACTATGTACTGGCGCTACAAGGGCTAATGCGTCATTCCGACTATACGGAGGCACAAAAGCTTCGACGCATATATAAGAACTGCCGAAGCGAGTACCAACTGTACATCAAGCAAACTGAGTTCAACGCTCTTGGAGAGTTGGTAAGTCTGGCCGAAGACTACGAGAATATCGTAGCAGAGAAGGAGTCGCAACGAGCATTGCCCCGCGACCAAATGAAGAGCGCAACTACACTATCCGGGAGGAGCAGCAAAGAGAGAGGTATGCGATGCCAGCGAGACGGTACGATGGAGGTGATTATGCGCCACCTACGGGACAACAACGGAATAGCGAAGAATCTAGCCGAGTAAACCCACGAACGGCGTGTAGACGGTGCGGCGAAGACGGAAATTTCGCCTACGAATGTCGCAACAATATCCAGCAATTCTGTTGGACGTGTGGTCGGCGGAACTTTCGAACTTCAGACTGTTGCCGTGGGAAACAGGGAAACGCCCAAGGACCCCATTCGCGACGAAGAGTGAACAAAAGACTGGTGATGGGAGATGGCAGACCAATATCGGTCATAGAAGCGGTAGAGGCGGTGGTAAAGGTGGGCGATCAAGAGCATAGGAGTGAGTTACTCGTCCTACCCGGTTTAGTCGATGACATGGTCCTTGGGACGGACTACCTGGCAAAGGCCAACACAACAGTGAGCTGCGGAGGGCAGACATTGACGCTGAAGGCAGAGGACGATATCCGAACGAAGGCTGCATGTACCACGATGTTAGAAGTGCGCAAAGTAGAGAGAGCTGAGGAAGGCGAAAAGGCCGAAAATGAACAACCCACATCCACCGAGGATACGACGGAAGTCGAAAATTTCTTAAAGAAGGAGGTGCTCGCATTCGAGAAGATAATGGGGACGACTAACATCGCTGCTCATAAGATTATAATGCGAGATTATCGACCCATAAAACAGCGCTACTTTCCCAAAAACCCGAAAATGCAGGAGGTAATAAACACAGAGATCGATGAGTTGATACACAGCGCGCCAATCGTGCTCGTAAAGAAGAAAAACGGAAAGTGGACACTTTGCGTGGACTATCGGCAACTTAACGCGCGCTCGGTACCGGATGCATACCCACTCCCACGAATACAACACATTTTGGTTCGACTGAGAAGCGCTAAATTCATTTGCAGCTTGGACTTGAAGAATGGGTACTGGCAAATCCCGATGGAAGAGAGTAGTAAGGAGTATACTGCGTTCACTGTGCGAGGACGAGGCCTGTTCCAGTGGCGCGTAAGGCCGTTCGGGCTACATTCAGCGCCTGCGACGTTTC
>NW_023469504.1:0-5379 GCF_013731165.1 Rhagoletis pomonella | reverse complement strand
TACCAAATTTCAAGTTCGTGGGACTTATGGTTCCGAAGTTATAGCTGCTAAAATATTCCACGCCTATCGGAAGTGCCACGCCCCCTTTTACAAACTCGTTTATATATACCCTCGTATAAGCACCTACCATTGGTATGTCTGCATACCAAATTTCAAGTTCGTGGGCCTTATGGTTCCGACTTATAGCTGATAAAAAATTCCAAGCCTATGGGATGGTCCACGCCTCCTTTTACAAACTCGTTTATATATACCCTCTATAAGCACCTACCATTGAAATGTCTGTAGATTTGTTTAGTATTATTTTAAAATCTAGTGCGTTACGCAATATTATGATTACCCCTCCTGTATGTCTACTGTACGAGACACATCTTACAACCTGATATGTTGGAAACTGTATTTCATAGTCATATATTTCCTCTGTTGTACAAGTTTCGGAACATAGAACTATATCCGGATCAACAATTTCAATTAGCCTTTCAAGTTCTATTTTATTAGCTATTATTCTACTTATGTTAAGATAAACGCATTTCAAGTAACTGTTACGCTTTTCATGTACTGGGTGAACCGTCAACTCCATGCCAGGGTTTCTATTAACTGTTAAATTGTTAATAGCTGGCTCTATTTCTCTTATGCTCTAGTTTCTTCATGTCGAGCCCTAGATTAAATTTTTTGTTTGCACGAATGCAATTGATACACTTTTTTATTTGCTCCTTTGTGCACTCCATTGTTTTATGATTACCCAAGCACTTCAGGCAGACCTCTTCATCCTTGCACTTCGTAGCTATATGATTGAAGCCCTTACATTTGTAGCAGACTGACACACCCATACCATCTTGGACTCTACATTTCTCCCATCCAATATTTATTTTTTCGCTTTTGAGCTCTGCCGAGAACGTATCAACGTCCGTTTCAATGAGCACATTATAGTATCTAGACTAATCTTTCTTGACTTCAATATATTTAATAATTTTAAAGTCAGCACTTTTTAAACATTCATTTTGTTTTTTAATCATTTCTGCAAGTTGCTCGCTTTCATATTTAAAGCTTACTCCAAAGGCCATAAACTTGGGTTTAGCCGTATTCGGCACTCTAATTTCATAGCGGTCACTCATTTTATTTGCAATTGCGGTCTTTATTTTATCGCGCTCAGATTCGTTTTCGCTTTGAATAACGATTGTACCACTTTTCCTACCCTGCACATTGCTTATTTTTAGATCCGACGGATCAACGTTCTTATGCAGGTCTTCTTTTGTTTTCATCGCGTCTTGCTTCTCTTTCGGTTTTATAATCAGGGGTTTCTCTTTATTTATTTTCGGCTCTTCGTGATTTACTATTCCGCTTTTTAAACGCTCAGCATATGAGGCCTTGCTATGATGGCTTGATTTCAACTCTTCACTTACTGACTTTTTTATTTCTTCACATATTTTTCTACTTTCACTCTCATTTCGTACCATAGCCTCGCATAGATCTTGGCTATGCTTTTTCACATCTTCAGCTACAGCTTTCATCTTATTGGCCTCAGCTATGCTCGTTTCGCATGTTTTTTGAACTCTTTGCATTGCATCTATACGCTCACCGAATTTCCTCTCTATTGCTTCTAAAAGGAGCTTTAGCTCTTTAACCTGCATTTTTTGCGACTCTTGAAAGTCGTCTTTACACTCTTTTATGTTTTTACTATTATTCTCTATAGAGATATTCATTTTTCGCAACACCTCATCAATATTATGCATATATGTGAGACAACCATCACACATAAAGCGCGCAGAGGCATTAGGTTCATTCCTTATCTTTTTGGACTAAAATCTGAAAAGTGTCAAAATGCCAGAGCGTAAGCAAAATGCGCTCACTAAAACAGAATAACAGGAAAAGTAAAGGAACGCAAAAAACCAAATTTTTAGTCCAAAGAATGGCAACAACAGAACTAACGTCAAATAAGAACAGAAATGTATGTACAAAACACATTCACACAAGCACAAGCACAATAAACACTTGCTATATCAATTATTTTTTGCCTCCTTCCAATTTCAATTCATTTCTTTTACTTTTTAGATTATTCTCACTTTTAGCGTATTCTTTAATTTCCGTTAATTTAAATTCAGTTGAGTTTGACACTTTTCAGGATTTTGCCAGAAACAATTCTTCTGACTAAATCTGACTACTTCGGACTGATGAGGGTCACTCTCACTGACTGTTCTCTCATTTTTGCTGTCATTTCCGAGTTAAGGAACGCTTTTTGGACTAAATCTGACTACTTCGGACTTTTTCTGACTATTTCTGGGAGATAAGGAACGCTCCTATTGTCCGCAAGTACTTTTTTACTGTACTCATCGAGATCAGAGCATTTTTTTTGCCTAGTGAAACACTTTGCCGCATATACCTTCACAGCGGATTCCACTCTCACCGCGTATTAGGCCTTTGCACTTATGGCAGTCACCCATATTCTTGGCTGACACTTCACTGCACTTTTGAGTGTTTTTTATTTATTTGCCGACGTCCCAAGCCTTGTCGCACGGTGTTATCGACACTTGTGTTTATTATGGTTCACAATTCGTTATTTGTGTTTGTATGTATGTGGTATGTTTACTAGATGTAAAACACGAAGCCGCTGCTGCGCGCCTTTTCGCCTATCACTATTCACTTCACTTTCACCGTTTTCTTCCTAGTCAAAGTATATTTTAATTTAATTTGTTGGCCGCTGTGGTGTAGTGGTTTTTTCTTCACAGCGGTCGTCCCTCGGCAGGCAATGGCAAACCTCCGAGTGTATTTCTGCCATGAAAAACAGCTTCTCATAAAAATGCAATCGCCGTTCGGAGTCGGCGTAAAACTGTATGTCCCTCCGCTTTGTGTGACAACATCAGGGCGCACTCCACAAATCGGAGGAGAAGCTCGGCCAAACACTAACATATGTGTAAGCGCCAATCTATTATTATTATTATTATTAAACTAGTGTCACTATCACTTTGCTATTTAGCAAAATTCACTTTCCGATTATATATATGAATCGCTATTTGCATTTGAAATCGCGTTAAGCTAATAAAAACCGCGAAATTTAAAAACTTCGCGGAGCTAACTATCTATCTATAGCAGAAACTTTTGCACGTGGTTCTGGCCCTCAGCGGTATTACCATACGTGTATCAGTGGAGCAACGTTGGACATACCTGAAGATTATAAATATATAACATATTAAGAGGTATAACCTGACTATTGGGTCCCTCGCCATTGCTTTAGAGCCATAAAAAATATACTCAAAACATTTACCAAAATTTAAATGAAAATCACGCCAAATTATAAATTTCTATACATGGCCCAAAACGCGGACTTTTACATTACATTTTGGCTCAAACTGCTTTTCAAAAACTGCTGAATCTCGTAGAATACAATTTTTGGATAATTTTTTTCTTGCATCTGAAAGCATAGAAGAAATTCATAGCAATTAATATTGCATGTGTATATGATTCATATTTGTGACATTCTATTTAATTTTTAGTATTTTTGAGGAGCTCCGGGTAATGCTCGCTCAAACTTGGGTGTGTTCAATGAACTGTCTGGGCGGATGCGCTGGCAGGCAGGCAGGTCTCTACAACTACACGAACCTTGCTTTTTTGGAATAAAGATTTAAATATATTCGAAAACTTGAAATTTTACTTGATAAATTCACTAAATAACAAAAAATTTTCGACTCGACTAGTGTATTAAAATGAAAAAACTTGGCAGCACTGCAGTTTTCGACGATTTTCATCGTTTGCTTATTTCAGCACGACAGTAGATAATGCGAATTTTGTCGAGTCGTACAGTTTAGCCTAACTTACGACTTACGCAATGAGCCTGAACCTTACAATAGATATTTTTTTATTATTTTTTTTTACATTGTTTATTTATATTTGGCCGTTAATTGAAGATTCTGATGATTTTTTGAGCTCAAGGCCGGGTTGAAATAAAACAATTTGTTTTTGTTGTTTTTAAATCGTCTATATTTCGACTTCAGTCTGAAGTCATCATCAGGTATGTCTACCAGGCGCAGCCGAATGTTCCTGATGATGACTTCAGACTGAAGTCGAAATATAGACGATTTAAAAACAACAAAAACAGATTGTTTTATTTCAACCCGGCCTTGAGCTAAAAAAATCAACAGAATTTTTTTTTTTTTTTATTTAAGTCTATGGTTTTACAGAACCTTACAGACTAGATAAAATTAAACTTAGGACTAAATATAATTTGACCTCAAGGCCAACTTAAAAGAACAGCGACTGGAGAAAACATCAATATCTCTACTTGTATTCCGTAAAGCATTGAGTTCACCTAGCATCCTAGAAATAGGCTCATTTTGCGAATATTTGGTTTTATAGAATTCTATTGAGAAAATATCAAAATACCTTAAAGATCGAACAGGAATATTCAGTTTTATGATTTGTAGTAATACAGGACAGTCAATACTACCATTAAGAATGAAATGTACAAACAGAAATAGTCCTTCTTCCTGTTAGAGTATGCATAATAATTAATTTACAGCGAGAAATATATGGCGGTATTGACAAATTAAACTTCAACTGGTATAACTCTAATTTTAGAAAACTCTTTTGTACACGCTCTACTCTTTTTAAGTGCGTATCAAAATAAAGATTCCAACTAACAGACGCATACTCCAGTTTCGATCACACGAAGGCATTGTATACATTTTTTTTTGTATAGGGATCTTTAAGTTCAGAGCTAATTCTCTTTATGAAACTTCCATTTAAGAAAACTCCATTCAGTGCTATAATTACGATTTTAGTTTTCCAATTGATAGAAACACAGGCGTTAATTATGTACTTAACTATTGATACTATTCTACATTAAGCACCAATTATTAATTAATCTACATTTTATTCATAAATAGCACATAATTATATAAATTTTGTCCTCGAAAAGACATTTTTCCAATCATGAGGCGGAATTCCCCACAATAATTGTTGCCGTGCGCGCAAAACGAAAACTGTGCACACAACCCAAAAGTACTCCTCTGGGATCAATTGGTGAAAAACTGAGAAAAGGTTTATTACTAAATATACTGTGATTTAAGCGAGTGTTCTTTTGTAGCTCGGTTGCAAAAGAATGGACCTTTAGTACAATTCTCCTTTCTGTGTTTCCGAAGAAGAGGGGCTGAACACCTTTTGCAGAGAACACCTTTCTGCGTAGGCGGCCTTCGGCCTCACTTAGGGATTATAACCCTCACTAAGTAGAATTCTCCTTTCTGTATTGCCAAAGAAGAGGGGCTGAACACCTTTTGCAGAGAACACCTTTCTGCGTAGGCGGACTTCGGACACATTTAGGGATTATAACACCCACTAAGTAGAATTCTCATTTCTGTGTTGCCGAAGATAGCACATAATTATATAAAT
>NW_023469503.1:0-5379 GCF_013731165.1 Rhagoletis pomonella | reverse complement strand
AAAAAACATTAAATCAACGCCATTTTCTATCAATGGAAAAAAAAAAATAAAAATCAACGGGAATTTTAAGCAGCACATTGTTGGCTATACTCAAATAGTATTTGCTTTAAAACTCCATACCTTAAATTGTTCTAAAAATTCAGAGTAAACAATTCGAAATTTAGACGAAAATTTTTGGAATTTTTCTATATGTTGTATATAGTTTGAATCCTCGATTTTTATGGATTTAGTGAAAGTAATAAAAAAATTTACTCGAAAAATATTGCGAATATTAAAAAAAAAAATAATTTTTTTTGAGTCACTGTATTTGTCTATAAAACCTCGAGTTGAAGTTTTCAAATAATAAAGTTTCATTGTTGCCTTTATTTTCATCACTTCCGCTTTTGGTTGAATGAAACTTAGAATATGACAATATTATGACTCAAATACCGTATAACTAGTTAAATAAAAAGTTCTTGAAAACAATTTTAATTCTTATTGAAATAACTAAAAAAAATAGTTTTAATTCAAATAAATAAAAAAATAACTAAACTATAGTTTTTATTAAAATAATTACAAAAAGTTATTGGTAGATATTTCCCAGATTTGGTAGATTTTTTTTTAAGTGGATGGTAAATATTTTGTTTCGTCAGTGGCAACCCTGGCTGGCTGTCTGCCACAGCAATGGCTCATGGCTTGCCACGAACGTTGTTGCAACAGCTGCTCTTCTTGCGTATTGACATGACTGCTGTGATTGCTATTGATGATTCTGCTAAGCTGCTGGCTGCTTTTGCTTTTGCTGACTGTTTTATTGACTCTGCTCGCTGTTGTTGTTACCCGCTTCCTAGTGTAAAATTGATTAGTGCAAGGCGCTTACCATCGCTTACTTGACTGCTCCTCGCAACATCCTTCCTGGCAAATCCTTTCTCTGTTCGAAACTTACAAATTTCGCGGTTTTTTTTCTTTTCTTAATTTATTTTTCTGTTTTCTTTTTATTAGATTTCCTCTCCTTTCTTTCATTCGATTTTTTTCCAGCTTCTATTTATCTTTTCAAAAAATTGAATGATTGCACTTTGTAATGCCATCAACCTACATACATACATACTTCCATACATTAATATTGAAATACAATAAATTATGATTTTCGCAGTTGGAATGAGTTCAAAAGAAAATAGAAATTGAAATATTCGCAAAATGGAATCAGTTGAATTGAGTTGCATTGCATTTACTAAATGAGATTTCATAAGCTTAAAGTTACCCACCCTCCCCAGCTACTACAAGCGCTACATGCATACATACATACACACACATATACATTAAAAAGTATATCTCTTTGCCGGATTAATAAATTCCTTCGTTTTTTTACATCATTTTGATTTGCCTCATTCAGTTGCAGATTCTCCTTCTCCCCCCGTTCCGTTTTTGTGGCTTCTTTTATTTAAGTATGCATCTCGTTTGTTTCTTTTTGGTTAGAAAACGTTGTTGTTGTTTTTGGTTTTGTGTTATTTCATACACTATTTATTCATATTACACTGGTTGGTGGTGGTGGTGGTGGTGGTGGTTGGTGGCGGTTGTGGCGGTTCGATCATTCACTTAAGCCATTTAGGCGATTCTGTTTGATTGACAAATGTTGGCAAGGGTGGTGGTGCGCTTGTCTCTTCGTGTCAATTCGGACCACTGAACTGCAATTTGTTTTAGCTATAATCGTGCTTACCTACAAACAAATGTCCATATACAAGCATGTGCATGTCTAACAAGATTTAATATTCTTATTTAGATCAGTTGCGGCTTCCCAATTTGGAGTGTCCGATTGCATAAGCATCCAGGGAGAGGATGAATGAAATTTAATAGCCACAATATATGTAGAGATGGTGTTTGAGTGGAGATTTTTATTTATTTTTTGTTAAATTAGGCCTCTGTAATCCAATAACATCATTAGTATGAAAGAGGAAATCTGCAGATGGGACAAGGAAGTATGCTTCCTAAATAGTTACGTTGTGGGTAACATAAAACATACCAGCAAAAAACATAAAAAGTAGCAAGTAACTGCCGTTGTGTTTGGTATTAACACTTTAGAATTTTTATTCAAATTCTGTGAAAAACGCAGTTTCGAGAGAAGTGTTGGTTAGGGCCTTTGCGAATTAAGGTAAGGTAAGTTCGCCTACATTAGGGTGGTGCGCGTTTATTTTAGTTTTCAACCACTCCCGAGAATTGAAGAAGAACGAAAATTTTAATTCGGTTAACATTTAACCGTGCCGCCGGGACTTTGACATTTTCCATTATATTTCATATTGGGAAAATACATTGCTATAAAATCATTAAAAATAAATATTTTTTGAACAAATAAAAATATTAGCCTCAGAAATCTTCAAATAAGAAAACTATTATACATATTTTTCTAAAAAAAATTTAAGTACTAAATTAGGTATTTTGCCCACATCAAATTTATTTAAAACTTGAAAGTCACGATGGCACGGTTAAATATTAAAAAACAAAAAATAAAATTCGGCTCATTTGTTTGTTTCAGGCTTCGGCTTTGGTTTCGGTAAAAATTTGGGTATTAGACAAAAAAATTATAATTTTAATTTTTTTAGTCTCTGTTGATATTTTTTTGAGCTCAAGGCCGGGTTGATTTTACTGTTCTTTCATTTGTTTATATTTTTATGTCCATTTCGTCTCATTGTTTTGGTTTGTTAAATCTTTTGATTTTTGCACACATTAGTCTACCAGGCGCAGCCGAATGTGTAAGTTGTGCTTATATACAGTATGTTGATAGTCTTTTATGCAATTTTTGTAATTAAGATATTTATTGCAGTCCTGATAATGACTTCAGACTGAAGTCGAAATATAGACGATTTAAAAACAACAAAAACAGATTGTTTTATTTCAACCCGGCCTTGAGTTCAAAAAAAATATTAACAGAATTTTCAATTAACGGCCAAATATAAATAAACAGTATAAATACAAAAGTATTTTGGTATGCCCATCAGTGGGTTGTAGTACCATCTTAAACTTGCCAAAGCTCGCTGAATAAAAGCTACCCTTCAATTTGCAATTCAGAAATGTTCATAAGCGAGAGTTGTTGTAATGAAAAACACTACTCGTAGCAAGGAATTATCTTGCTTTAAATTAAAAATGCATCACTAAGTTCTGTCAACATATTCGTTTCGAAATGTAATATTCAAATCCAAAGTTTAAAACAAGTTTTCCAACGTAAACGACATTGCCAAAGGCACTTTAATTACAGTACTTACGCATTAGTTCTTTTATTTTATTTTTTTATTTTTATTATACCTTTCATGAGCATGAAATGGTATTATAACTTTGGTCCGATGTTTGTAAGTACCAGAACAAAAAGAGATAGACCCATGAAAATGTATACTTATATGATCAGAATCCCTGCAAAAATCGCGACTACTCCATGCATGCGTGTAAAGAGTACTCCCTAAGGACCAAAGAGTACTCCAAAATTAACCACAATTCATATAAAAAATATGGTCCAATTAACATTGCGATGTCCTAGGGAAGGACTATATACTCCATCCCTGCATTACATGAGAGTAGCACAAAACTACTCCAACATATTAACAATGGCATTGTTGTTATATTTTTTCGTTTGTACACGCTTTTGTTCTTCACTTCTCAAATGCTTTTTCGAAATTAATAAAAACCAAGTCAAAAATTAAAAATTACATGTTGCCTCTGACGGTATTCGAACCCGAACATGCTGGGAGCTAAGAACTAACAGCGAACATCTCTACACGTTCAGCTACAGCCAGACATGCAAATGTGCTTTCAAATGCTCAACTTCAATCACGTTTCGTTAAAACACGAGCAGTGATCGGATAACAAACAATAAGCTGGCGCAGAGACACGAGTTGGTCCGCTACAGCATGACAGAGGAACACTTTTGTAAGTACTCCAATTTACCACAAATAGACTACATGGTCCAACGATTTTTGCAGGGATGTCGAGCTGAGTTGATTTAGCCATGTCCGTCTGTCCGTCTGTCTGTCTGTTTGTATGCAATCTAATCTCTCAGTTTTCGAGATATCCGGATCAAATTTGGTAAGTGGGTGTATTTTTATAATGTATTAATCATTTGTCGGAACCGGAAGAATCGGACCACTATAACATATAGCTCCCATACACAACTGATTGTTCAGATATGAGATTTTTCATTATAACTTCTCCATTTATGCAGCTACGAACATGAAATTTTGCAATACTTGCACCCATTATCAACAGAATACTTATAGTGAAAATTACAAAGATCGGGTCACTATAACTTATAGCTCCCATACAACTGATTGTTCAGATATAAAATTTTGCGTTATAACTCCTCCATTTATATAGCTAGGAACATGAAATTCCGCACGGCTTTCAATAATTATCAACAGAAAACTTACAGTGAAAATTAAAAAGATCGGATAACTATAACCTATAGCTCCCATACAACTGATTGTTCAGATATGAGATTTTTCGTTATAATTCATCCATTTATGTAGCTAGGACCATGAAATTTCGCGCTGTTTTCACTCATTATCAACAGAAGACTTACAGCGAAAATAACAAAGATCGGGTCACTATAACCTGCAGCCCCCATACAACTGATTGTTCAGATATGAGGTCTTTTATCATAACTCCTCCATTTATGCAGCTAGGAACATGAAATTTCGCACCATTTTCACTCATTATTAACAGAATACTTACAGTGAATATAACAAGGATCGGATGACTACAACATATATCTTCCATACGTCTGATTGTTCAGATATGGGATTTTACTGTAAAACTCCTTTATTTGAACAGCTAAAACCGATAAATTTCGTAAGATATTTTATAAATAATAATACAAAGTCTACTGAGAAAATCGTCAAAATCTATGCTGTATAAGCTTTATCTCCTATAGCACTGATTGTTCAGATACCAGTTTTTGCGATATATCTCCTTTATGTACGAAACTAAACCCAATAAATTGTGTTACCGGTTTACATACCGATCACATTGCAGTGAAAATCACTTAGATTGGTGTCATATAAAGTATATCTTCCATACCTCTGATTGTTTAGATGCGATTTTTTATATAAGTATGTAACTCCTCTATCGATGTATGCAGATGTATTCAAAAGCAGTAATCTGTCAAAGTAAAATTTGCAGATGTTCATGAAAGGTATGAACCCTTCGGCATAGCCGAAGACAGCGCTGCTCTTACTTGTTTTTATACCCGAGCGCACTTGTGCACAAGGGTATTATAACTTTGTTCACATAACGGTTGTTTGTAACAGGCAAAACGAATCGAGATAGATATAGACAAATGTATACATAAATGATCAGAATGAAAAGAGAAATTGATTAAGCGGTGACTGTCTGTCCGTCCGTCCGTCCGTCCGTCCGTCC
>NW_023469502.1:0-5379 GCF_013731165.1 Rhagoletis pomonella | reverse complement strand
TCAAGAGTTTTCCTTTCGTTTGGTATATGGGAAGTATTGGTTGATATCTTCTATATATGTTTATTTTATTCAAATATATGGGCATAAATGATTTTCCATACAAAATCACCTCGTCATCATTTTGCAAACACGTGCATATGTTGGAAGTGTGGGAAGGAGACAAAAAGTATGTATGCGTATGTAATGCGGCTTTTGATCGCAGCGTATGTACATATGTAAATGCATATATACGTACATATGAAAGTTTCAGTTAATGTGGATCTGTTTGGTTTTGTTATCGATATTTTTATCGATTTTGTTATCGATTTTGCTATCGATTTTGTTATCGATATTTTTATAGATTTTGTTGCCGATATTTTAATCGATTTTGCCATCGATATTTTTATCGGTTTTGTTACCGATATTTTCACCGATTTTGTTATCGAAATTTGTATCGATGTTGTTATTGATTTTGCTATCGATATTTTCGGAACTTATCGATATAATGATCGATATTTTTATCGATTTTGTAATCGATTCTGTTATTGATTTTATTATTGATTATTTATCGGTTTTGTTATCGATATTTTTCTTGATTGTTTTAACAATTTTGCTATCGATATTGTTATCGCTTTTGTTATCGATATTTTTGTCGCTTTTGTCATCAATATTTTTATCGATTTTTCTATAGATATTGTTATCGCTTTTGTTGTCGGTATTTTTATCGGTTTTTTTACCGATTTTGCTATCGATATTGCCATCGCTTTTGTTATCGATAGTTTTATCGATTTTTTTATCGAATTTATTACCGATTTTGTAATGGATTTTTTGATAGATTTTGTTATCAATTTTGTTATTGACTTTGGAATCGATTTTGTTATCGATTTTGTAATCGATTTTTCGATAGATTTTGTAATCGATTTTTTATCGATTTTGTAATCGATTTAGTTAACGATTTTGTTATCGATATTTTTATCGATTTTGTTATCGATTTTATTATCGCTTTTGTTATCGATATTTTTTTCTTAGTTTGTGCTTTCGTTTTTGACTTGGATATGCTCTTAACCATACCACGTATTCTACGTTTAAATTTAGCGGGTGTATCTCCGATACAGCCTGCAGACCAAGACGAAGGCGCTGGACTGTTCCTTTTATATATATATTTTTTTAAATAAGATTTCAAACTGTTAAAAAAATTACTATACTCAATCTTAATAAGCGAAGGTATCAGTTCTGCACCGCCAGACTTGGCCTCTAGATTTGCCATAATGTATTATTTTTTTCGAGAAGGGTTGCCAACTATTTGAAAATTATTAGATATTCACCGTTTGATGGATAACAAAACGGCACACCAAATGAAAGCCTTCCTTATACAAGGTGGCGCAAAAGTAACCTTGCGATGTTTTTTGGCTGTAATTTAAAAAAAAAATGAAAAACTTTGATTCTTCTTGTGGATTATTTTTATTTGGTCTTTTAATTTTTTTTACATCAAGTCGAGAATATGATTTCATGTAAATGGCCGCTGCCACAGTTGATTGCCATTTGAGCCCTTTTTATGGCATTTTCCATCACTTTGGCCAAAACTTCCGGCGATAGGTCCTCACATTCTTGACGGATATTGTCTTTAAGAGCTGCAAGAGTCTGAGGCTTGTTGACATAAACCCGCGACTTCAAAAAGCCCCACAAAAAGAAGTCTGGAGCGGTCAAATCAGGCGATCTTGTTGGCCAGTGCAAATCGCCAAAACGGGAGATTAGGCGCCCGGGAAATGCATCCTTCAGCATATCGGTTGTGGCACGTGCAGTGTGTGCCGTTGCACCGTCCTGTTGGAACCACATGTTTTCCAATCCCAATTCATCAAGTTGCGGCAAAAAGAACTCGTTGATCATTGCTCTGTAGCGCTCACCATTCACAGTAACCGTATAGCCCGCGACGTCTTCGAAGAAAAAAGGTCCGATGACTCCTCCAGCGAAAACAGCACTCCATACAGTGACTTTGAGCGGGTGTAATGGCTCTTCGTGGGTTACACGCGGATTTTCATTGCCCCAGAAGCGTAAATTTTGCTTATTTACGTACCCGCTAAGATGGAAATGGGCCTCATCACTCATGATTATTTTTGATGAAAAATCATCTTCCTCTTGGTGGCATATCAATATCAGCAATATTACGCGTTCTGGAGCAGTGTAGCGTAACATTGTTTATTAACGTGTATTTCGCATGTGTTTACTACACAAATGTCAAAACAGAACTGACATTAGGGGCCAATCGCAAAATTTATAGCATTTTCTGATAGGAGGATTACTTTACATTGTACATAATATAAAGGCAAGACGAGATTTTTCGAACACGCTAATCTCGAAACGTGAGATGTCAAGTGAAAGGCTTTGGCCTCCAGATGTACAGTAATGTATTTTTTTCTTTAGTAGGGCTGCCACATTTTTATAAATTACAACATCTTCACCATTCGTTGGACTTCAAAGAATTTTTAAAAAACATTTATAAATTTTAGTCTGATGATAGTTTCATTATAGATCCTACTTTCTCGTATTAAAAAAACTTTTTTTTGTATATAGGCTGGCCTCATATATATGTATGTATGTACATTAGGGTGGTCTAAAATAAAAATTTGAAATTTTGTCTTAATGGAAAAAGAATATCTGTACTTTGTTGTTAAAAAAAAAATTATGTTTATAACTGCCTCAAAGTCCATGAAAGGCTAAATGTATTTTATATGATATGATGAGATCCGACAAAGGCACGGCCTTTCCCCATATGTTTAATGGATGAAATCTACTTTGTATGAAATTTAACATGTTAGGTAATATTTCGCGAGTGGGTTGGCTGAAAAATCCTGGGCAGGATATTTTTAATTAAATATTCAAAAATAATTTTTTTTATCTAATTTTGCACTCAATTATTTAATGGACCAATTACATTTATACCAATCGAAAGCATAAAGCCTGTGGAATGTGTTAAGTAGATGAGTGAAAATTACTAATAAATATTACCTACCTGACCATACCTGCCAACCCGATAGGTAGCCCAGGAAGAAAATAGACAACCCAACGTTTTCACATTCTATGGGCTTAATACTTTCGATTGGTAGATAAATTGTTCATTAAACCAAAGAGTACAGAATTAAAACAAAATAATACGAATTTTCGAATATTTAATTAAAAATATCCTGGCCAGAATTTTGTCAGCCCACTCACTCGCAAAATATTTACTAACACGTTAAATTTCATAGAAAAATGATTACATCCATTAAACAGATGGGTTAAGGTCGTGGCTTTGTCGGATCTTAGACTAATAAGTCTTCAAAATAAATATCTTTCGAACGGTTTGTCATCAGGAGACCTCCAATAATAATGCACAATTTCTTAATTTTTAGGATTTTTTAATAAAAATAATAATAAAATAACAGAGTAAGAGTGGCGCTTAGACCATAGGTTAGTGCTTGGCCGATCTTCTCCTCGATTTGTGGCGTGCGCCTTGATGTTGTCACACAAAGGTGGGGGATCTACAGTTTTACGCCGACTACGACCGGCGATTGTATTTTTATGATAAACTGATTTTCATGGCATAATATAAAGAATACACTCGAAGGTCTGCCATTGCCTACCAAAGGTCGACCGCTATTAGATTTTTTTCTTTTTTTCATTTTAATACGCACGATTTTTATGGGTTGGTTTTTGGAATAAATTATTGGGTATTGTTATTGGAAATCTTTCAAAGAGAAAAAGAGTTTTCCGATCGCAAAATTTTGCTTCTAAACATTCTATAGCACTTCTACAAAAAACATTGGTATTTTTCCATTTAGAAAAATCCTAGGTAGTGAAAGCTTAACATTGTAAACCTTTTTCACTGGCATGTCCTTTTTGGACCACCCTAATGTACATAATTCTCACTGCGACTGCTCTGAGTTTCCATGCGTCTATGTATTTCTGCCGCTGAAAAGTAATAATAATAAATTCAACTAATTGCATTTTTATAGCAAAACTTTGCATCATAAATAAATGGGTTGACGAGTTGACGACAGCGTGAAAATACCACGGTTCATACGCACCCAATATAGCACCTAGTGTATGTATGTATGTACATATATCAAAATGAAAACCAGAAAATTATAAGCAACCAGAAGTGAAAGTGAAAAACGGCAACATTTGGCGCTGGATGCCTTTTGCGTCACGCTCTACATACAACACCTATACAAAATATGTATGAATGTAAAAATGTATAAATGTATGTGTGTATGTAATATGTCTTACTGGGCTCTAACTGGCAACTGCACATCTTAATTTACGTGCAACGTCCTCATTAAAAGTGAAAGTTTATTTAAATTAATGCAGCGTGAACACGCCTTCAAGTATGCCATAAAATATCCAAAGAAATTCTTACTTCTTTTTGGGTTGAGGGCGGGTGAAAGGGGCGACGTCGAAAATAAATCCATAAAATATGAAGACTTTACACCTGGGTCGCTTATTTTTCTTTCTCTTTCTCTTTCTTTCTACTCACTTTCTTATTGTATATATATAAGTTTCTTAATTTACGTACCTTAGCCAGCAAAGTTTATTTATTTTCACATTAAAAAGACGCAATATTAAGTTGAGACCATCAAAATCGTTCACATTGATTGAAGGGCTGTAATTACAAAAATATGTAAGCATGTAGATATGTATGTGTGTACAGAACTAAAAACATATGGCACAAAAACTTTAAAATGATGGTGACACGGCATCGCAGTTCATGTGTGGGGCGATTAAAAATTGCATGGTTTGAACGGCAAGGATAAAAATGAGATATGAAATTATTTTTCCAATTTAATGTATCCTCCTGCTAATTACACTGCAGGGAGAATCTCAAGTTTTGAAATGACACAGAAAAACGTCGAAACACGTAAACTTAATTTTGAGTCATTTTTCCAGATCAGATCATTTTCACAAGATATTTAAATTTTTATAAAAAAAAATCACACACACACTAAAGTCTGTTTTTTTCTTTTCCCAAGAAGAGGAAGTTACTAGCGATGTAAACCGATGCATAAGTAAACACGTTTTGATTGGTCAAATGAAAGTGTCCAAAAATTCTTTGTATGAAATAGCAGCAGGAAATATTATTACTCGCACGCCATATCGTATATAGCCGCAGTCGTGCATGGTATGGTTATGGGTAACATTTTCCAGTTTGAAATTTTTTCATTCGCAATGCAAACTTAAAATGAAAATATCTTGGGAAAATTACCTGATCTAGAAAAACGGCAAACAGATGCGTAATCTACGACGCAAAATTAAGTTTACGTGTCTCGGCGTTTTTGACGTAGAATACGTCTTACCTTAAGGTATGGGGGCTATGTTCAAATGTTGTAGTTGTAATTTTTAGAGCTTCACAAAAACGCTTATTGC